>NC_057397.1:49413475-49632659 GCF_019320065.1 Cervus canadensis | reverse complement strand
GCTACATTAAAAGATCATTGTATGGAACTTCCCTGGTGGTCTAGTGGCTTAGACTTCACACTCCCATGCACGTGGACTTGGGTTCAATCCCTGGTCTAGGAACTAGAACCCACATGCCACAACTAAAAGACACTGCATGTTACAATGAAGACCGAAAATCCTGCATGCTGCAACTAAGACCCAGTGCAGTCATATAAATAAACAAATTAATAATTATTACAAACAACAACCAAAAAAAACTAGTATGTAGTTAAATGACATGTCTCCCTCAGGAAGAATGTAAAACTCATTAAAACCTCTATTCTCAAAATATTTATAATTTTTCTGATCTAATCTTGAGGAACAGATTGTATTTGAAACATTAAAATCTTAGTAACTATAAAGGTTAAATGAACATTTTCACCAAATAAATGTGTGCCTCTGAAAACTAAAGTAAGTACTAAGGAATCCTGCCATGGTGTTAGAGAAAAGCGATGCATATCTAACAGCACATTTCACATACAACTGTGATGATAAAGAGATAATTGACATTATTAAATTGTAGCTAGGTATTTACCTTTGAGAAATAATCTTACTATCCTGATTTTCTTAAAAGTAACTTTGCCAAACCAAACTCTACTATCTCACTAAATAATTATAGCTATCAATGACTTGATAGAGAATATAATGCTGAAAAGATCTTAAAATATTTGTGGATAAATGGATAACTGTTTTTCAGATTTGTCAATATAGTTTTACATTTATATGAAGCAATTTTACCTTATTAAGAATCTGGGTCAGAATATTAGGCTAATATGAAACCAAATAACTCAGATTTTGGAATCAGAAGTCATTTTCTAAAAATATATGTCTAAACGTGCAACATTTCCACACTCAAGGAGAGGTTATTTAATCAAAGTGTGATCAGAAACTTCTCCCCTCAAAGAAAAGTTCCTTTAAATTAGAGTGAATAAGATGAGTGCTCAGCCTGTCTCCCCAGGTGATTGTGGAACAGGTTCCAGAGTGGATGGAGAGACATGATAAATTCCTAGATTTTGAGTTCTTGGAGAAGATGTGCCTTTGCCTCAGGACTGCATAAGAAATAGAGAACTGAACAGTTTCCTGAGTAGAGAAATGTCATCTGAGCTAGCACAGTTCTTAAGTCTGGGAAAGTCTCCCAAAGGTTTGCAAAGCTTTTTAGACATTGCAAATTTAGACATTTGCCAAGTGTTTCAGACATTGGTCTTGAGAAAAACAGAGGCGTGGGGAAAGAAACTATACAGCACCACTAAATTTTCCAGAGCTCCTATTCTCGCAGTTAGGAGTGAGAACAACATAGCAAAAAGCTTTGAATATCAAAAATCAGAGACATATTTTATATCACATATGTGGAATCAAAAAGAATACAGATGAATGTATATGGAAAACAAAACAGACTCACAGATATAGAAAACATACAAGTGGTAACCAGTGAGGAGTTGGAAGAGGAGCGGGACAAATTAAGGATATGGGACAGATGCAGACTAATAGACAAGCAACAAGGATATACAGGAGAGTGCAGGGATTTATTGCCATTATCTTGTAATAACTTTTAATGGAGTACAATCTATAAAGTACTGAATCACTATGCTGTACACTTGGGACTAATATTATATTGTAAATCAACTATAGTTCAGTTTAAAAAAAAGAACCAAAGGCATTGCCTGTCGTCAGGGTAATGAATACCTGTGTAGTGGAAGAACCTCGAGGCAGCAGGTGAATTATCCCTACTTTGTGCCCTGTCGATACCTGAGGACTGCACGAGAGGTGCCAGGAGCAGTGGTGGGGAGCCCGGACATGCCTAGAATTACATAGAACTGACCAGGATTTAGTTTCTGCTGTCGAATAGAGTCGTGGCACAAAACGGAAATTAGGCTGAGTTATATAAAAATAATGAAGATTATATTTCTTGCACACTTGCTTTTGTGGCTTGACATTTGAAACTAAGTAAAGATTTAGGAATCAATCAAGTTACTGGAAATAATTTGGCGGTACGCTGAAGAAAGTACCTATGGAAATGAAGACAGTCTCATAGGATACTAGGACCTGCAATATACCAGAGCCTTACAAAGTATGAAATGTAATCCAGAAACTGGAGAATACACGGGAACTCTCAGGATAGGGTTATCCCCATGTGCCCTCAATAGCGAGAATTAATTACTCTTTTTTTGTGTGTGGTGACTCAGCTTCTCTCTGTGTTGCTCCTATGTCTATCACCTCATGTTTTTCTTTTCCTCTATTCTCCATCTTATATTACCTGTGTTTTTATCACTTCTACTTACTTACACTTTAGTTTAAGAGATAAAGGCTCAGCTTCTAATGAGTCCCCTTTACCTTTTCATCTTCTGCTCCCACTGTAAATTGACTGGTTATTTCTATGTTTCTGATTCATATTTTTAATAGAAGAATCTGACTGGCACAATTGATCAAAATTATACCTAAATGAACAGACTTCATAGTGCTGACCAGTCATGGCCCCATAGGTCAAACATAGCATAAATTTGTCAGTTAGATATTTTTCCTTAAGTAAGACTTTCATAGCCAGATCATTACCACAGCATTTACTATAATATTGATATTTATAATGTGTTGCTTACTTTCTTGGACAGTTACTAGACTAGTATTTTGCAAGCTTATTTGACTATGCATTCCTGTGAGAAAAATATTTGAACATACATGCTGAAATGGAGTATATTTAGACACAATGAACATAACAGCATGGTGCTAATACCATATGTACCATATAGGATATGCTAACTCAATAGAATTTAAAAGCATTAAAAATTTGAAATACAAAACTAAGCTATACTTAATTCCTTCAACTCTAAAATCATATTTTTCTAGAATAGATTCAACTCACTTTGGATACTGTAGTACTGGATGAAAAGCAAATCAGGCTCACTGATGTTAATAATATTAGTAATAATAGTATTAAAAACAAGAAGGGTAATAATAGTAGCATTAATAGTAAAGGATATAGTAGGAGTTTAGTAGTGGCATAGTAATAATAGGGGTACTAATGAGAGTAGTCACAGCAAATATTCAGGTACCATATTACATATTCGGCATATCATTTCTATTTTAACCAGCTGAGCACTGAGGAATTGATGCTTTTGAGCTGTGGTGTTGGAGAAGACTCTTTTTTTGTTTTGTTTTTTTTTTTTTTTTTTTTTTTTTTTTTTTTTTTTTTTTTTTTTTTTTTCCAGTGGTTTTGTCATACATTGATATGAATCAGCCATAGATTTACATGTATTCCCAATCCCGATCCCCCCTCCCACCTCCCTCTCCACCCGATTCCTCTGGGTCTTCCCAGTGCACCAGGCCGGAGCACTTGTCTCATGCATCCCACCTGGGCTGGTGATCTGTTTCACCATAGATAGTATACATGCTGTTCTTTTGAAATATCCCACCCTCACATTCTCCCACAAGTTCAAACAGTCTGTTCTGTATTTCTGTGTCTCTTTTTCTGTTTTGCATATAGGGTTATCGTTACCATCTTTCTAAATTCCATATATATGTGATAGTATGCTGTAATGTTCTTTATCTTTCTGGCTTACTTCACTCTGTATAAGGGGCTCCAGTTTCATCCATCTCATTAGGACTGGTTCAAATGAATTCTTTTTAATCGGCTGAGTAATTTCCATGGTGTATATGTACCACAGTTCCTTATCCATTCATCTGCTGATGGGCATCTAGGTTGCTTCCATGTCCTGGCTATTATAAACAGTGCTGCGATGAACATTGGGGTGCACGTGTCTCTTTCAGATCTGGTTTCCTCAGTGTGTATGCCCAGAAGTGGGATTGCTGGGTCATATGGCAGTTCTATTTCCAGTTTTTTAAGAAATCTCCACACTGTTTTCCATAGCGGCTGTACTAGTTTGCATTCCCACCAACAGTGTAAGAGGGTTCCCTTCTCTCCACACCCTCTTGGAGAAGACTCTTGAGAGTCCCTTGGACTGCATGGAGATCCAACCAGTCCATCCTAAAGGAAATCATCCCTGAAGATTCATTGGAAGGAGTGATGCTGAAGCTGAAACTCTAATACTTTGGCCACCTGATGCGAAGAACTGACTCATTTGAAAAGACCCTGATGCTGGGAAAGATTGAAGGCCAGAGGAGAAGGGGACAACAGAGGATGAGATGGCTGGATGGCATCACTGACTCGATGGACATGAGTTTGATTAAACTCTGGGAGTTGGTGATGGACAGGGGAGCCTGGCGTGCTGCAGTCCATGGGGTCGCAAAAAGTTGGACAGGACTGAACAACTGAACTGAACTGAATGATTTGCTGATATATGTATTAAATATATGTCCATTTTATGAGTAGAGGAACTAAGGCTTATAGGGACTATGAGTTGCTTGTTTAGTCACTAAGTCGTGTCTGACTCTTTTGCAACCCCATGGACTGTAACCCACCAGGCTCCTCTATTCATGGGATTCTCCAGGCAAGAATATTGGAGTGGGTTGCCATTTCCTTCTCCAGAGATCTTCGATGCAGGGATTGAACCCACATCTCCTGCATTGGCAGCTGGACTCCTTACCACTGAGCCACCAGGGAAAGGAGAGAAGAGTTGCTTAAAACTAAAGGCTTCCCAAGATTCCAGCCCAGACCTAGATTTGTTCTCAGCCAGATGTGTTACCATCCCCTTATTCTGTGTTATACATTGGTACTTGGAATTTTTGCCATTTATGGTTAGAAAAAAAAAAAAAATCCCAACCTCTATTTAATGATGTGTGTGTTAGTTGCTCAGTTGTGTCCACCTCTTTTGTGACCCCACGGACTGTAGCCTGCCAGGTTCCTCTGCCCATGGGATTTCTCAGGCTAGAATACTGGAGTGGGCTGCTGTTTCCTTTTCCAGAAGACCTTCCTGACCCAAAGATCAAACTGGGTCTTCTGCATTGCAGGCAGATTCTTTACCATCTGAGCTACAAGGGTTTCTAATAGTCAACAGGGCCTGGATATTAATTATTACTTCAAAGACTGAATTGGCCTGAATGTAAAAAGCACATCTGGAAAGTCCACAACTGGACTGGACAGGGAGCACAGGATTTAGTATTTCTAGTTACTTTTCTTAATCATTTCTTAGCTTTTCACATATTTGACCCTCTCTTCCCTTTAAAATAAAAACATCTTTCTAATTTCTCTGATTGTTATCTCATGGATACAAAACTAATTTCACTCTGTCACTATAGTAATAATGTTGTTGTATTAAGTTATAGCTATTTCAATCAATACTGCTATTACTATTAGTTTTCTTGTATTATATGGATGGGAATAGCTATTCATTTGTCCATACCAAGGGGAAAAAACATGCTCTTTAAAATTCAACTGTATAGTTGCAAATGCTCATTTAAATTCTTCTTGGTTTGGTTAAAATCACTTTCCTAATTGTCTTTTCTGATCATTTTTCATTTGTTGACTATGTTATTTGTTCCTTACTTGAAACCTCTCCTACCAACTAGTACTCACTTATGTATACCTATTTTCACAAGGTTACCCATTTCTTTGCTCTAAGTGCTAAAGACAGAGATTGGTTTGTATTGTCCCTAGGATCTATCATTGTGCCTGGCTCAAGTAGGTTTTCACTAAATTCAGTATTGTCCAGTGAAGGAGGAAAGTGTACACGAGTTCCTTGAGAAAAAAATGTCTGAACATGGAAGTGCAAAGAAAAGTGCTAAGTTGAAAACTTGGGAACCCATGAATAGGGCATAAACTGACATCTTTGCTTTGGACTAGTTTGGATATAAATGCAGCAGTCATCAGAGATTTATTTGAATATGTCAAACAAGTTAGAATAGAGTAAAAAAGAAAAGAGAGCACAGTTTAACATTTTTCCAAGCTCCGAATCACAGAGATCTGAGCTAAATTACTGGCAATAAGAGAAGGAAAAATGAATGAAATTCTAAGTACCCATTAGCTTGACTTGGAGATCAAACACGTGTAACAAGCTAGAAAAAGATGGAAGGTAACAAAAATTATGTTTATGGATTATATTTTGGGCAACTGCAATATTGATATGAGAAAGAGAAAAGTTACATATATCCCCTTTTGAAAATGGAATTGGTTCATTTTTAGATACGTTTCCATTGAGCATATGGGTCGAGTTTCAGTGAATCGAGAGACTGTCAGTTCAGATTTCAATCACTGAAACTATAGAACAACTTTACACAGTGCTCAAGTATTCTCTTAACATAAAAATATTTTTAAATTAAACGTCAACCACTTATTTTCTGATAGTCTGAAATAGCAAAGATTACTAGCATGTCAGGGGTTCTTTGAGAAAAGTGTCTGAACATGTAAGTGCAAAGAAAAGTGCTAAGTTGAAACTTTGGGGACCCATGAATGGGGCATCACTGACATCTTTGCTTTGGACCAATAAGGACATAAATGCAACAGACATGAGAGGTTTATTTCAAATGTAGGGCCAGTTTCAAGAGTCGAAAAGACAGTGAAGGTTAAAAAAACCCCAACAGATTCTACTAGGGAAGTGACCACATGCTCCAAGTCTCTCTCCAGAAATGATACATTCTGAAAGTGCAAGATGGAACTAGGTATTTGGAGGGTAGATGATCTCCCTTTGAACTGAGAATACTCATGTAATTCTGGATAAATTAGGAAAAAAGTAAAGACCCCTAAAGATTCTGGTTATAATCTGACACATGGGGGTTCAAGACATTATCAATATGAAAAATAAAATTAAAATGATGGTATTTCCACCCAAGTAGGTAAAGGAAAATGAGTAATCTCTTTATGGTAAAGAAAGAAATTTAATGGTGAGCAGCATTTTTACTTAAATGCAAATCATCAAAAATAAATATATTTAATGGCAGCAATTATTTTCTATTTAATATAAAAATCTGTATTGAATGTACTGTAAACTTTTATCTACATATGACTTTAACTGCCCAGTTATAGACAAAGGTAGATCGTTAAGAAAATTGGTAGTGCTCTTTAGCCATTTAAAGTTTATTTTCTGGATATATATGAAATGGTAGCACAAAAGTAGTTCTTTGTAGCACTATACAATTGTGAGGAATAAAAAGAGCAGAGATCCCAGGGAGATTTCATTTGTTCAACAAGCATTTAATGATCTCCTACCATGTGCCAGGCATAGCAAAATTACTGCTCATTCTCTGGTGAGCAGAACAGAGGTGATTCTTCATTTATTGTAGCTTCAATTCAGTTAAAATGATTAGAAGTTTTCACATGTACTATCTTATTCCATCCTCTACTCAGCTGCATGAGGTAAGAAAGTATTACCCATGACTTATTTTCCAATACACTTAGGCAGATTTTCACTTAGTGAAAATCATGACTATTTTACAGAAAAGACAAGGCTAGAATTGGTTCTTAAACTGAATGTGATATTTGTATGTGTGCTAAGTCACTTCAGTCATTTCCAACCATGCAACCCTATGGACTGCAGCCTGTCAGGCTCTTCTGTCCATGAGATTCTTCAGGCAAGAATACTGAAGTGGGTTGCCATTCCCTCTTCCAGGGGATATTCCTGATCCAGAGATGAAACCTGCATCTCTTATGACTCCTGCACTGGTAGGCAGGTTCTTGACCACCTGTGCCACCTGGCAAACCTGAACGTGATATTTACCGGAGGTTTACTGTATGTTGTTAACATTGCAACCAAATCTGTCTCCTGAGAAATTTGTATGCAGGTCAAGAAGCAACAGTTAGAACTAGACATGGAACAACAGACTGGTTCCAAATCAGGAAAGGAGTACGTCAAGGCTGTATATGGTAACCCTTCTTATTTAACTTATATGCAGAGTACATCATGCGAAATGCCAGGCTGGGTGAATCACAAGCTGGAATCAGGATTGCCAGGAGAAATATCTATAACATCAGATACACAGATGATACCACCCTTATGGCAGAAAGTGAAGAAGAACTAAAGAGCCTCTTGATGAAATTGAAAGAGGAGAGTGAAAAAGCTGGCATAAAACTCAACATTCAAAAAATTAAGATCATGGCATCCAGTCCAATCACTTCATGGCAAATAGATGGGGAAACAATGGAAGCAGTGAGATACTGTCTTTTTTTGGGCTCCAAAATCACTACAGATGGTGACTGCAGCCATGGAATTAAAAGATGCTTGCTCCTTGGAAGAAAAACAATGACCAACCTAGACAGAGTATTAAAAAGCAGAGACATTACTTGGCTGACAAAGGTCTGTCTAGTCAAAGCTATGGTTTTTCCAGTGGTCATGTATGGATGTGAGAGTTGGACTACAAAGAAACTGAGCACCGAAGAATTAATGCTTTTGAACTGTGGTGTTGGAGAAGACTCTTGAGAGTCCCTTGGACTGCAAGGAGATCAAACTAATCCATCCTAAAGAAAATTAGTCCTGAAGATTCATTGGAAGGACTGATGCTGAAGCTGAAGCTTCAATACTTTGGCCACCTGATGTGAAGAACTGACTCATTTGAAAAGACCCTGATGCTGAGAAAGATTGAAGGTGGGAGGAGAAGTGGATGACAGAGGATGAGATGGTTGGATGGTATCACCAACTGGATGGATGTGAATTTGAGCAAGCTCTGGGAGTTGGACAGGGAAGCCTGGCGTGCTGCAGTCCATGGGGTCACAAAGAGTCAGACATGACTGAGAGACTGAACTGAGGAACATTTCAAAGTGAGAAAATAACCTCATTTCTCCAATTCTGTGTTCTTTAACCCTTTCTGTTAAGGCTATTCTCCCTGTTTTATTTTTTATTTTTTTATGAAAATGACAGCAGGAACCCTGGTTATAAGTTTTTCTTCCTATTAGAAGTCATACCCTTTGGTAATTTCCAGTCTTACTTCTGTGACAAGGCCCTGCATTCAGGAGCCCATATGTCTACTGCATTGCATAATAATGGGAGTGCGAGAGATGATAAACTAGAGAAGAAGGCAAGATAGTGCCTGACATGAGCAAAAGGTACAAAAGAGAGGTACTGTGAGAGACTGCATCTATTGAATAAAACGGAAGGAAAGGTTGGGTACATATATTTTAAGAAATAAATGCTTGTGAAAAGCTCCAAAACCAATACTGGGCCAAGTCCTTAACTGCAAGTGCATTCATTGGAAACAAGTAGATATTTATTAATTGGAAAGTAAACACAAAATTATTATTACATTATTATCTTTTTAGTGAATAGCTCTTTTAAATCAAGTTCCTTTCACTTGGGAAATGATAGGAAAATGTCACTGAAGAGGTAAAGGATTATTTCTCTGGACTGACCAGTGATGCAGTAAGGTTCATTATTAACTTTCACAGCATGTACAACAGAAACTGATATATAGAAGCCACTTGATAAACATTTGTTGAGCAGATGAATAGAGCTGACCTCAGCACACACAGACCTGATAGCTAGTACTAACTATATGGGGAGATTCAATTGAAAAGATAAACTTGGTATCGAAAAAGTAATAGGAGATGACTATGTTAATCCTCTCAGTTGGATTTTCCACACAAAACCAGCAATAGTTTTATTTTAGTGACATATTTTAACTATGATATCTTTTTCATATCATGTGATCAGTGATACATATGGGTTCAACTGGAATGAAATTTAAATGTAAGATGGCATCAATGATTGCATATATAGACATTCAGCAAGTTTGATGCATTTTCGCTGGCTTTTAGAAATAGAAGTTATGTGGAAATGCCTTCTTCAGTATGTCAGTTACTTTTCCATTTTTAGAGGAGGATAAAGGAAAAAGAGTAGTAAAGATCCACAACACCAGTTTTGGGGACTAACCCATACATTCTCACCTAGTTGTAACAGGGCAGAAAAGGTTTTTTTCCCAAAGGCAAGAAAATGTACTACAGATGTGCTTACATGTTCTAGTAATAACAGTTGACTTTAATACAGGAAAAACATAGTCAACTTATTTTCACAACTATATAATTTATGTAGACAAGTCAGACAGTTTTCAAGAAATACTTGTTTTCCAAAAGCTTCTCTTGAAACAGTGGTGATGCAGCCTAAATTCTTGGATGTCGAGCTGCCAATTCTCTGTTTTTATGATGAGATCCATGTCAATAAAATGGAAAGACACTCTGTCAGTGGCATGATTGTTAATAGGAGCAAGCCAACATTCAAGTCCAATGGCCTTAAGAAAGAAAGTTTATTTTTTCTTCCCTTATTGAGCTAATTATCAGAGAAGAAATGATTCACAATGTTATGGATTATCACATTCACAACCCTTTAAACTAAAAGACAGTCAATTTGGAAATCAGGATAAAAGACTGATGGGCACTAATTTTTTTTTTAACAGTTTACCTTTAATCTGAAATAGTTAAGAATCATTTTCAAAGATTTTCATTTAAAAAAGTTATTTAATGGGAATTAAGATGCAAGATGGACATGAAGATATCACAAATGTATCACAGAAATAACTTGTTATATGTTTATTTTTACTTTTTATATGAACTTTTGTTAGGTAAACCAAACTTGTATTGGTCTAAGATATTATTATATATTATATATACAATTATTATATAGGTAATAAATTACCCATGTATGTACTCATGTATGTATATGACCTTACAGAAATATACATTTGCATATACAGGGAGATACAGATACAGATTTCTCTATGTATATCCCTCCCTACAGAAATAAGTCTAATTCCTTGGGCATAAAAATTTTCAGTTGAAAATTTTCACATGAGATGATTTTCTTCTGTAATTGTAATTCCTGAAGAGTACATTTTGTTGCTTTAGGGCTAGACATTAATAAAAGGTGCTGGATTTACAAATAGGAAGTGTAAGAGGGGATCAGAAGACATTAGGAGTGAAGTCAGCAACTGGGTTTCCCTGTCTCTCTCCTGATCGGATGATCACAGCCAAAACCCTCGCAGGTGGCCTTCTAACGTCTCTGGGGACCACACCCCCCACCTTGTGTCTTCATGTTTCATGCCGTGGCTAACCCCAGGAGCCCTGTAGGCCGAATTTGGGTTTTCCTAAATTCATTCTACAGCTTTGCATTTAATAAATAAGCCTTTATGAAACTCTCCTTAAATTCCCCAATTTGGATGTGCCATCTTTTCCTGACAGAACCCTATCTGATACATAGGGGTCATATTAGCCCTTCTCTGAATTGAAAAGGCTAGACTATTTACTGTGTGCTTTTTGATAATAAGAAGATGTGTATGAACTGATTTAACAAATACAGAATAAAGAGTAAAGGGAGCTTTCCAGTGAGTAGGTTTAGCTTCTCTCAGTACAAAAGACATAACTGATATTCCCTGAATGAAAGAAGAAACACAATTATTGAATGAAGGAAATGATGCGAGCTTTTAAAAGTTACATATGAATTAAAATATCTCCTGTCCAAAGGAAATCTGAAAATACAGTTTCAATTATTTCTGAATAGTTAAAAATTCTGCAGATCTGAAGTGTGAGTGTTAAACTTAAGGACGAACCTATACTTGCCCTTTAATTGCCTGAAATTAAAAGGCGCTTGCCCCTTGGAAGAAAAGTTATGACCAACCCAGACAGCATATTAAAAAACAGAGACATTACTTTGCCAACAAAGGTCTGTCTAGTCAAAGCTATGGTTTTTCCAACAGTCATGTTGGATGTGAGAGTTGGGCTATAAAGAAAGCTGAGCACTGAAGAATTGATGCTATTGACCTGTGGTGTTGGAGAAGACTCTTGAGAGTCCCTTGGACTGCTAGGAGATCCAACCAGTCCATCCTAAAGGAAATCAGCCCTGAATATTCGTTGGAAGGACTGATGCTGAAACTGAAACTCCAATACTTTGGCCACCTGATGCGAAGAACTGAATCCTTGGAAAAGATTGAAGATGGGAGGAGAAGAGGACGACAGAGGATGAGATGGTTGGATGGTATCACTGACTCGACGGACATGAGTTTGACTAAGCTCCAGGAGTTGGTGATGGACAAGGAAGCCTGGCATGCTGTAGTCCGTGGGGTCGCAAAGAGTCAGACATGACTGAGCAACTGAACTGACTGAACTGAACCCTGCCGTGGTGTAGAGGTTTAATAAGTCCAAGTTCTTCAGTGCTTATGGGTGGTTAGTAAAGGTGACAGGTTACAATTTTGGTGTTTGGAGGAGAATAATACTGAGATAGGTTTAGGGCAATGAATAAAGGAATTTCCAAGATCCAAATCATGTTTTGAAGTTCTTGATAACAGGCTGGCAGTACCATATGGTCTGCCTCTGGTGTGGGACTTCCCGAGAATGATAATGTCTCTGAGGATAAGTCAGAATTTTAAAAGTTTAATTCTTCTAGCTACTCTGGAATCACAAGTATTCTTAGAAAATGTGGTGTTTAAGCTGACACTTAAAGTATAAAATTTAGATGAAATAGGTTTGGGGGTGAGTGTTGGAGAAAGGTAATGTGTTTCAACTAGAGGAAAGATTATGCTCAGAGGGTAAGGATAAGAAGCTTAGGGTAAAAAAGTAGAGAATTGTTTCCTGTGGTTTAAGTTTGGAATGCTTCAGGGAAATGCACATTAAAATGTTACTAGAGAGGTAAACAAGACTAAATTTATGACTGGAAGAAAATATAAATTTTATTCTGCAAACAAGAAGTGAGAGTGATATAATTAGCATCTTAGAAAGATCAATATACTCAGTTTAGAGAATAAAACTGAAAGTAGAGCAAAAGCAGACAGAAGAGCTAGAAAGTGCTTGTGATAATACTGTTGAGAGAAGATACAATAGTATCTGCGATTTTTATAACTGAATAAAGCAGATATGAAAAGCTCTAAGAAATTATGAAGATCACTAAGCTTTTCACTCTGTGTCTCCTTATAGATTCTCAATGCACAAAATACTGACTTAGCAAGTGTCTTTAGGAATTGTGGTCTACTAGCCAAAAGAAAAGAGAAAGTGAAAGTGAAGCCTCTAAGTCGTGTCCGACTCTTTGCGACCCCATGGACTGCAGCCTACCAGGATCCTCGGTCCATGGGATTTTCCAGGCAAGAATACTGGAGTGGGTTGCCATTTCCTTCTCCAGGGGATTTTCCCTACCCCGGGATCCAACCCAGGTCTCCAGCAATGTAGGCAGATGCTTTACCCTCTGAGCCACCAGGGAAGCCCTAACCCCCCACAATTATCTTATTTAAAACAATAAACCTCTCACTAACAAATATTCAGTTTGGAATGTCACAGTTAATTTTCTATCCATTTTTTCTGGCAGCATATTGTGAGCTGGGAAAGATTAATTTGGTATCTGGGGATAACTATTTTTCACCTTTAAAGAACAAAGTTAATACACATTTCACTGTACCTACATTTTTTTAGGTGAGCTGTGTAGACAGGCAGCTCACCAAACAACCAAGAGGAAATTTGCCTACTTTGATCTCAGCTTAATATTATTAGAGATTGGGGGTGGGGGGAGCACTGGACTCTTGCAAGCTTCACTGGATGAGAAAACTTCTAAACGTGAGAATATTATATAAGACTTGGGCTACCTTTCAAACCTTTGGAAGGTACTCTCATTACTCTAAAAGATAATCTGGGATTGGAGTTCCCAATTTCACATAAAACCACTTCAAAATAAATATAATTTATATTCTGATACATTATTGAGTATATATAGCATTCAATTCCAAGTCTAGATATGCTTTCTCTAAAGCTCTTTGGAAAGCCTATACTCTGGAACACTTGGATAAATGTTGATTTGTTCCAAGATCTACTGACTCAGAATATCTGATTGAATTTCATGTATTTTCTAAGGTGTCATTTTGAGATTCATCCATAACATCGCCTATAGCCATATTCCATTCCTTTTCCCTGTGGCCTGACAGTATTTCACTATAGAGACAAACCACAGCTTGTTTATCCATTTACCTATTGATGGCTATTTGAATTGTTTTCAGTTTTTTGACTAGTATGAATAAGGCTTCTATGATTATTTGTGTACAATCTCTGTGTAAACATGCATTTCGTTGAGGTTGGGAAAATACCTGTGATTTGAGAACCACCACATAGTGTAACAGTGTAAGTACTACATAAAATTCCACTGATTTGACCAGTTAACTACTATTAATGGTCTGAAACATTGTAACAGTACTTGTTGGTATAGGCAAGATAAAGTAATTCTAATATTTTTCTAAGAAAGTATTATTCCTCCACTAGGAACATCAATGCAACTTAGTAACAACCAATTACGCCTAACTTTTATACATTGCTCTCTTGTACCTTTCAAATACCTGAAGCATTGCATGAGTAGTTAGTTCCCGTTACCAGGACATTTCCCCAGATGGCCATCAGTGACATGTTTAGGAAAGGGGCTGCCATCTTGCTCCAAGGACAAGGACAAGCCATCCAGCACACACCACTTGGGATGTAATCTTCCTTGACAGGTATGAGGTGACTCAGTTTTAACATCTGCCTTCTTGGGTGACTCCAGGTATCAACTGTGTCCATTCAGGTCCACCAGCAAACAGTACGACATCAGAAGTGTAAAATATTTATTGGGAAAAAATGCATTTGAATAACAGGAGAGTGATTGGAAAGAGAGATGGGGAAAGCATAGTCTCAGAGCAAATGATATGGCAAACATCTAGCAGATATAGCAGCGGCAGACGGTTAGCTAACTGCATTTGTCACAAGCTGGATCCGTCTGAAAAAGAGAACTTGGTTCTATACCATCCTAGGAGAGGTCTTGGTCTAATATTTATGAAGGAATACATACACACATATGTGTGTGTATATATATATGAAGGAATATAATACAGAGCTTTGGACCTGTTTGGATTAATATCATCTACGGTGATTGCGAAACTCCATTAGTCTGACTCTTTCTTTCTCTCCTGCTTAACTCCCTCCTCTCTTCCCTTTGCGTTCAGTGCCCTAGCTTCACCATTTAGTTTTGACTTTTTTGGATATTCTTTAGTGTCAAAATATCTTTTCCTTATTTGTGGTGGATTGAATAATGGCTATCCAAAAGATATCTTCATCCTTGAAACTTGTAAATGTTACCTTATTTGGAAAAAAGAGTCTTTGAGATTAAGTTAAATATTTTGACAGGAGGCGATTATTTTATATTTTACACGCTTGCCTGCTCAGTTGCTCAGTCATGTCCAGATATTGCGACCACATGGACTGTAGCCCACCAGGCTCCTCTGTCCATGGGATTCTCCAGGCAAGAATACCGGAGTCAGTTGCCATTTCCTTCTCCAGGGAATCTTCCCAATCCAAGAATCAAACCCATGCCTCCTGTGGCTCCTGCACTGGCAGGCAGATTCTTTAGCACTGAGCCACCTGGAAGCCCATGCTATACAGTAGGTCCTTATTAGTTATCTATTTTATACAGAGTAGTGTGTATATGTCTATTCCAATCTTCTAGTTTATCCCTCCCCCACCCTTTACTCCCTGGTAACCATAAATTTGTTTTCTACATCAGTAAATCTATTCCTATTGGATCAATAAATAAGTTCATTTGTATCCCTTTTTAGATTCCACATATAAGCAATATCATATTTGTCTCTGTCTGACTTACTTCACTCAGCATCAGTTCAGTTCAGTTCAGTTCATTTCAGTTCAGTCGCTCAGTCGTGTCAGACTCTTTGCGACCCCATGAATCGCAGCACGCCAGGCCTCCCTGTCCATCACCAACTCCCAGAGTTTACTCAAACTCATGCCCATCGAGTCGGTGATGTCATCCAGCCATCTCATCCTCTGTCGTCCCCTTCTCCTCCTGCCCCCAATCCCTCCCAGCATCAGGGTCTTTTCAATGAGTCAACTCTTCACATGACCATTTATTTTCTGAATGCTAGGAACCATGTTTTAAAGCAATGTTTTGCTTCCTATGCTTTTACTCCATTTCTTTTTACATCAAACATTGACTGGAATTAAAATGAGATTTTATAGTTATTTACAGCTTTTTTTTTCATTGCTGCCTATAGCTCCAATACTATTATATCTTTAGATCATTGTTAAAAATGGAGAATCTTCATGTGTTTTCAACAAACTATAAAATTTAAAGTTTTAAAGTTAAAAGAATAAATAAAATCATCCTCTGTAATTCTATATAGTAGCTTAAATATTAGTCATGGCTTGAAAAAGAAAAATTATCACTTTAACATAGAAACTAAAAATGTTTACCTGAGCTCTTTCTTTATTCTTGTAATTCCAACTTTTAGAAAAGAAACAAAATTTACATCCCCAAATACAAAATATTGCCTGTATATTTCAATTGAAGTTTATAGTCTAATGTGGGGCTTCCCTGGTGACTCAGATGGTAAAGAATCTGTCTTTAATGTGTAAAAATATTTTGAAGTGTTAAAGAAACCATGATGTGGGAGGCTGGCTATTACTAGAATAACGATATAGAAGGTAAATTGCATGTACCATTAAAATAAACCTCTCCCACACATATTTTTAAAGCAAAGCCTTTAAATAAATTATTAGCTTTTATTCACAACTTAGAATACTAGTAATGGATGAAAATTTCATTGAACTACACTTATAATTAAATAGTTTATTTTTTACATATGATTTTCTTTAGTCTTCTATGTTGATCGTGATTTCTCTTTCATTCAACATATCTCCTCTTTTTTCCTACTAAATAAGTTCACTTAAAAAAAAAAATACAGTCTCCTCTGCCATTTCCTAAACTGCACTTTTAAGTACATTCTTGGAATACTTTTAAGTCTAATTTTACATGTTAATGAACAATACAAATTATCTAATCTCACATTTGAGTTGATGGGCTAATACTAATCAACAAACTAGAATTGTGCAATATTTATTCTGAAGTTACTCTATGCTTTTCCACCATGCTTGGATCCTCAGGATATGTACAGTAAAATATACTTCTATGAAGTGTAATCTCTGTCCTAGAGGGCTTTTAAAATCTTTATGAACAAACAAAAGAATTGAAAAAGAACTTGCAAGCTTTTCTTTTTTTTTTAAACTGGTCCGTTGTATTGCAGCTATCATTTTTTTTAGGAAGAAAGCTGTCAGTCACCTTTAAGAACTTAACCTGATAAAAGTAGAGCAATAATTTAAAGCAAATCTGCTTATTTGTGAATGTATTTTTACCCTGGTAAGAGAATTTACCAGACAGGAAGAAAAAGACTAGTGAAATGTCTTTTACTTCCTCCACTGAATTTAAAATTTGATCCTTACAATTCTCCCAACTTTGATTCCAGCTTCCACAAACTTGCCAGCTCCTGGGATTCCCACTTCAGTGTCTTCTAATGCTCTGTTACAAGAAGCCATCTTTCTCTTTTCCCCTGAGCATAGCTGAAACAGGTTGGTGTTAAAATAACAAAAACAAAACTTCAAAAATACAAATCAAGTATTCAGAAGTACCAGGGGAAAATAGAATAAAATGTGCAAATGTAAAACAGTGTGAAATCATTCCAGACTAGTTGCTCCTAAAGAGAAGTTGTCTGTAGTGTTCTGCCTGCGTTAAGCATCTTCTTTCATGTTCTGTATATTTGGAGCAAAGATTAAAAAAAGGAAACTAGAAGCATTAAAAGTACAAGATCAGGAAAGTCTTGTTTCCTATGCTATGCTATGCAGGTTCGAGTCTTCTCTATATTAAATTGGGATCCAACAAAGATTTTAAAGACAGTAACAGTATTAAATTTTTGTTCAGGGGAAAAAAAAAATCACTCTGGAAGCATATATATCCTATGTAGTCTCATAGACATTCCCACTCCCACATTTGGCCCCTACACATCCAAACAAAAATTATTCTTTACTTCCCATGCTCTAGGATGACCTTTAAGATAGAAAAGAACCCCAAAGATTCAATGTATTTAAATTTGGGCTTAAGACCTCCTCTTTCATGTTGATCAACTTGTATATTATTTCTCTTATACTTTATTTTCACCAGCATAATATTGGAGAGCCCATTTATACGTCTTTAATCTATTGTCATTCTCTATCTCCCTGCACGTTCAATATTTGTCAGTTTTCCAAGTCTGTCTCCTCTATATAGCCTCAATACACATGCCCTGTCCA
This sequence comes from Cervus canadensis, assembly GCF_019320065.1. Classification (NCBI taxonomy): domain Eukaryota; kingdom Metazoa; phylum Chordata; class Mammalia; order Artiodactyla; family Cervidae; genus Cervus; species Cervus canadensis. The sequence continues at coordinate 49,614,694 of NC_057397.1, read as the reverse complement.
AGTCAACTAGACCAGCTTTACATCATGTTCCTAACAGACTTCATTAGAATTTTATGATGCCTTTCCACAGAATTTTTTACTCTAAATTCATTTCCCTTATTATGTTGTCATTCTCTGTTTCTAGAGTGATTTTTCCCCTGAAACAAAAATTTAGTGTGCTACCATGTCTTTAAAATCTTTGTGGGATTCCAATTTAATACTGAGAAGAGCTGAACCATCATGGAATAGCATAGCATAGAGGAACACTCCTAATCTTGTACTTCTCTAGTTTCTAGTTTCATTTTTTAATCTTTTCTCCAACTATACCCTGGACTTCTGGATCTCTAAACAACCATACAGACCATTCTGTATCTCTTCAAAATAGACCCCTGTGCTACTAGTCTGCCTGAAATCTTTCATTTACTACCCTTTTATCACTATCTAGCATTTGGACTGCCATTCATCCTTTAAGAATCAACTGAACAAAGGTTTTATTTTAGAATCAGCCTATCTAACAGGTTAATCACTTCTTCCATGCTTCACTATCACTTTGAATAGACTTTATTATATAACTTCTCACAAAGCAAGACTTGTGATTGAAAACCTCATATGGCTGCTTTACAAAGAATAGATGAGAAAAAAAAAAAAACCAGGACTAGATGTGGATAGTGCATTTGATCTATTGCACTGAGTAGATTAAAAAAAAAAAATTAATGTTAGCTTGGGCTAGGAAGTTAGCAACGGGATGTGAGAAGAATGAATGAACCCAAGAAATATTTAGTAGGTGAAATGAACATAACATTATCATACATAGGTCTATGGGAAATGAAGGTGAAAGAATTGTTAGGAATAACAACCACATTAATGATATGAATGATGTAATAGCTAGGATGCAAACCATCGAGATAGATGCCACATAATTTGGAAACCATCTGGTTTGACATTCTAAGTTTTAGGTGAATACAATAGTTCAAAGTTTTAAAACAGGTTTCATGGTAAGCAAAAGGATATTCCTTCAGAAACATTAATAATGTAAACAAAAATTTGCCTAAATTCACTATATATATAACCACATATTCATTAACTAGAAACTTCAACCACTATACACATATTTGTTTACAACTCATTTTTAATGGGCATTTAGTTCTCATGTTATGAAACTAATACTTATATATGCCATTTAAGTATTTTAATATTTAAATATTAGTTTGGGATTTATGAAGATATGTACATAGCTTCCTGAAGAAGAGAATGGCAATCCACTCTAGTATTCTTGCCTGGAGAATTTCATGGACAGAGGAGCCTGGTGAGCTACAGTCCATGGGGTCCCAAAGAGCTGGACATGACTGAGTGACTAACACACACACACACACACACACACACACACACACAGAGTTTATTAAAACTCTTAAACTATAATAAATGTAGTAATAAAAAATATGTATAGTAAGAAAAAATGATTCCCTATCTTTTAACAAAACATTTCAGTTGATAACATTATTGAAACATCCTACAGCTGAATTAAAGCTAAAGCTAAAGGAAGAAATAAAATTAAAGCTAAATTAATTAAAATCTAAAGCTAAATCAATTAAAGCTAAAGGAAGAAATAAAAGAGCTACATTTTTTCCTGAGGTTAAATTTAGTTGTAACTCATATTAGCATTTAGTCCAAAGAAGAGTACATCTGAGAGACAGAAAAACAGTTTCTGACATCCAGGAGCTGGCCTAGTACATTCAGCCAGGATTTGGTGTAGCCACAAGCTAGCCTGGCTTCACAGCTAGAGCTGGTACTCTATTAAACATGGAGAATTTCACAGACCATCAATATTAAATTGTCCATAATGGATGAAGACAAATCTAAGATCACACCTTAATAATGTCTAAAGAAGACAAAGCATGAACATTATCTAAGTGACAAAGATAACCAAACACCCTCCTTTTCTGACCAATACAAGTAATTGTTAATCTTCACAAGTTACAGCTAAACTAGAGTCTAGTGTTTCTTCCTCCCTAAAATTAAGTAAAATACTTAATCATAGAATTACTTCTGCTTCCAATCTAGAGAAAAACCTCACTTCAGTAAATTTGCCAAAATCATCTAACACAAGCAAAAATCCTCTAACACTCTTACTGATACACACCCTGGAAAACCACAGCGAACATTCTTGTTCTCCTTCACTGGGACAAGTAATAAACTAAATTTGTTCAAAAATATGTGTGTCTTCTGCTGAAGGATGTTGACTCTAACATTTAAAATCAAATAAATGCAAATGCTTGTGTCATATCAGATGAGCAAAACATAATATTAAAGCATATTTCAATACAAAAAAAAATAATTACTAAATAAGTTTATTTCACTAAGATGTTGGTTAGTTACTGACCCACCTTCCAGAATTGATACATAAATTGCTGAAATCAAGGAAGGTATGTGGAGAGCACTGAGGAAGTACTCATTGCAGAGCCACTGACACCTCATTGTTATGTGATTTCTAAAAAAGTCTCTCTTAAAGTTGATATCCCATGTATGCCTGATGAATAATACATCAGTTCCATCTAGTGTCCCAAACTGCCTACCAATTTGTAATTTTCTCTCATTAAAACCTTTGTATCTATTCTAAATTCGACTAAGAAATTCCTTTCAAATAGCCTAGTTATAAAAAAAACCAAACATTTGAATTCTTATGCAATTATCATTAATACTAATAATGTCATATGGATCTTAGTTCATTTTATGTTTTACACAAAATACTTTCAAGAAAGATTGCTACACATTCTTACCAATAAATATTCATTTTTCTTCTCACTTCATCACAGCCTCCCTCAACGGAATAAGCTACAAAACCAATAAGATTTGACTTTGGAAGGGTTCACACAATTTATTTGAAGGTCAGAACTTTTATCACATAAATGCATTAATACATTAGCTGTAATTAATGTCGATAAGAAGGATTATAAGAGCATAAACTTGTTTTGCCTGGAAGATTTTGAAAGCTATATGGGAAAGTGATAAAGAGGATAAAGTAATGGAAAAAGAATATAAAAAGTAATGTATTTCTGTGTAATTTCTCTTATGTAGGTTTCTCTGCCCATAAAATATACTTAGGACAAAAATACTATTTTTTATTTTCTTCTGAAAGGTAAGTTGGTTCATATTTGCAGATATTTTATTATATATCACAGTTAGTAATACTTTGACTATACTAATTATTTTTCCTCGTTTAGTCACTTTTGTAAATTACAATAGGGCAGTAGAATTCTTTTTGCTGTGACTAAAACTAATACTGGCAAAGCACCAGGATTTGTACATAAATCTTTGAGCTGTATTATTCCTTGTCTAGAGCCTCAGGTATTAAATAAGAGAAATCAATCACAATAAAGAAATAATGTTATTAAAATATTTTGTTACTTAACCTCTAGACAAATTATAACCCTAAAATTATGTTCCAAGGAATGCTAGCCATCTGTGTAATGCTAAGTTAATAAGTGTCCCATGGTTAAATGTTTTTGGAAATATCTCACTTATATTCTCATCTTCAGTATTCAAGACGTACATTAGCATGTCAAATGTTCAGAGAATTTCTAGGGGAAACATATTCTATTCAAGGTTTTCTAAGCTATTTTTGGCTATAGGGCTTTTGTTTTCAAAAAAATATCTGTTGAGCATTTGGATGCTCACTGGTATCATGTGATGCTGACTGGTATCATGGTATTATGTTCCACTGGTATCATGGAACATAATAGGGGACATAGCCTAGGTGTTTGTCGGTATGCTTAATATAATCTGATGAAATATAGAGCATTTATCTAATACTGAGTATTGAAAAGTTGTCATATTCAAAGCTGTGGGAAAATACTCAGTGTTATTCATTACTGGTGGAAGCATAAAATGTCATAAACCTATTCTGCAGTCCTATCAAAATTTCAAGTGCATCACATCTTTTGATTCAGCAATTCCAGTTAGATAACCCATAGAATTCTAGGCAGTATGTTCATTTTTTTATTGCAGTACTATTTTTGATAACTTAAGACTGGAATGCCAATATAAATGTCCATGGGTATGCTCTATTTATGTATATAAATTGTTTATGTACTATAATATATGTAATACAATAGAATGAGAAAACTTAAAGAATCTTAATAAGATTTTCAAAATTTATTAAATTTTTAAAAATGAGGTACAGAAAATTTGCATTGCATTCTGCCATTCAGTTAAAAATAAGAGATGGATTATTGCCTGAAACTATTTTGTCAGGGTAAACAACAAACTAATAGTACTGAGATTCATGAGACTTACAATATGGATGAGGACAGGGGTTAAAGAGGGACTTTTGCTTTCAGTCATTTTATTCTTTCTAATATTTGAAACATATAAATCCATTAAAAATGGAAAACAAAAAGTTACAATTAACCCTGCTCTAATGTGACACATCTGTTACTGAAAATTATGCTGCAGGACAAAATCATGCCTTAAAAAGCCACAACAGTCGTGAGGCAAAAGAGCAATAGGGGGATACAAAAAATTTCTTAGTAGAACATAAAACAAAGATAGAAATTTAACAAAAGTGATAGTAGAGTTATACACATATTAAGTAGTTTAAAATGCACGTGTATTATAATAAATAAAGCAGTATACCTTAAACAATACTGAAAGTATGTTTTGGGACGTGTATGCCAGAAGGATTGTAGTTTGTGTGTTATTGTGTGGTAGAGGAGGGAGAATTATATGAAATCTTACAAAGAGTTGTAACATCAGATGTATATGGGAGGGTCCCATGACAAAAGGTGACCTGAGGCAGGGTGTTCGTATGTGTGTGTGGTTATTCCCATGCAGTTCATTTCAGGTGGCTGAAGTTAACTATGTTCAGGCTCATCTGTGACTGGGGCAAGTCCAACCATAAGCAAATGTGCCACTTTGCTACACTCAAATTATTTACTGATAGATCAGTCACCTGGAACAGATTTGCATTTGCAAATCAAGTATTAGAAGAAAAACTATGAACTCTTCCTAATAATTTGGCCATTTAAATTTTTTACATGTTAAACTTACTTCATGAATCAATTTGTTGATTTTCAAAGCAATTGAGTTAAAATTAACTTTTCCACACTTTTTATAGACTATCTAAGTTTAATCACCATTCTCTAAATGCTATTATACATCTTTGTAAGCTGCATAATGTCAATCATCTCCTTAGAGTTAGGAGTGAAATTGTAATTTTAAACAATAAGGTATTGCTGGAGTCTGTTACTGTAGGGGTGGAGAGACACAGAACTGCCAAAATGTCCTCTAAGTAAAGAAACCACTTATCAAACTACTGGGTAAATAATATGGTTTCTGTTTCTTTACCATGCTAAGGAAATTTTAAAGTGTCACTTAATGATGTTGCTTTGCACTTAGTTACATGGCACTATTCAAAATTAAAGTACTTTAAATTCATCTTAGTAACAGAAATGAAATGTAAGAGAAAAAAAAAATAAGTTGGATAGCATAATTGCTTTAAGGAAAAAGCAATTCATTAACTCCATAGGCTCAAAGCAATGATCATTAAAAAAAAAAAAAACCAAAAACTTCTGGTCAGGTATGTTTTAAACTTTTCAACATTTCTTAAAATGTCCTGTAAAGTAAAACTTTTATTGTTACAATTATTTGGAGAGGTATTTATTTCATAAAATATAGAGAATAAACATAAAATTATTAGCTCAGGTTCTTTTCATTACTTTGAGTTCTCAGTTGCTCAGTCTCATCGGATTCTTTGCAACCCCACAGACTGTACTCATCAGGCTCTTTCGTCCATGGAATTTTCCAGGAAGAATACTGGAGTGGTTGCCACTTCCTATTCAATGGGATCTTCCCAACCCAGGGACTGAAACTGTGTCTCTTGTGTCTCCTGCATTGGCAGGCCGATTCTTTACCACGAGAGCCACCTGGGAAGCCCCTTCATTACTTTAGTTACATTTTTTTAAGAGAAAGTTTACCTTTCATAGGAAAAAAAAAAGTTACATCTGTCCAATATTCTTATTCTGGGCATTTTTGATGCAATTCAAACAGTTTAAAAAAAAGTGAAATTACATAGATATTTGATAAAAGTCATCTATCATTCAATGGGTTTATTAATTTTTCTAACTTCCTTAACTCAAACAATTTGGTGTGTGTGACATTATCCCTTTAGTTCTTGTTTTCTTTTCATATCGACACAGTTGATGTGAGTCTCCTTAGCACACGCTCTTCAACTCTCACTTCTGGGTCTGTATACTCTTCTAAGAGAAGTTTACCATCAAAATAAAAATCTACTTTTTTAACTCTCAAACTTTTTTTTTTTTCATTTAAAACTACTATTTTTGAATCAGAGTTTTTGGCAGAGGAGTAGGTGGACGTGGAGTACTTCTCTCTCCATTGATCTGTGGCAGCCGAAATGGAATAAGGATCAGACAGTCCTTGCTGCAGCCATATATACCCTGGACAGGGATGCAGATCCCCTGGAAGGCCCAGTGGCTGGGAGCTGGGGTTTAGGGATTGTGAAGCAATCCCAGGGCTAGGGCTGCTATTGACTGCGGAGAGACGGATCAAGGGGATGTGAGGGAGGAGATTGTGGTGGGAAATGCCTGTGGAAGAAAGCCAGGCAGCCATGGAAGCAAGGGGAAACTGCTGAGTCATGCATAGGGGATGGAGCCATCACCATAGCCTCTCTCCCTCCACACACCAGCACTGGCAGCTGAACAATAGTTAGGCTGGCCCATCAAACATTTGACACCCTGAACTACAGATAGGACCCCAGCCAGGGGGTTCTCTCTATGTGCCTGACATGCAGAACAACAGAGAAGGACCCCAGGAGCCCTCTGAGTGCCTGAGTGGGTGGACCTACAGAGAAAGACTGGCCAAAGGCCTTCTGATCATCAGCTACAAGAGGCTCCGAAAAAGACTCTGATAGAGCCAGAACTCCTGTGGCAGAGTCAGTCCATGTCCCTGCACACTTGGTGCCTCTAGGATGCCTGAAAGCAAAGCAGCTGCGCCACCTTCACGTTCAACTCTCATTGGGGCAGAGCAGCCACAGGCAAAAAAAGTCTTGTGTTTATGCACACAGGGTCACTTTGGCTGTGTCTGACTCTTTGCAACCCTGTAGACTTTGGCCTGCCATGCTCCTCTGTCAGGGAGGAGGGTTCTCAATGCAAGAATACTGTAGTATATTGACCAAAACTGGTTTCCATATCTTTCTAGAGCACTATATTTCCTGCTGCCCTAGCCTCAAACTCCCCTGAGTACCTGGAGCTGCCAGAACCCCTGTGACCCAAGCAGCTTCACCACTTCCACACCTGGCCCTCACAAGGGCAAACCCAAGTCCTCCAGGACAGCCACAGGAGCAAACCCCAGGGGACGACTCACATGCAGAGGTGAAAATAAAACCACAATTGAAACCCAAGGGCAGTGTGACTAAGTAAGAAGACCCAAAACCTTCCCACCAGCTGTACAAACAGATTAAATCCACATGGTCAACTAGGCAGACTCTGTGCCTATGGAATTTATAAAAGGCCATTGAAAGCTTCCACAAAACAAAATGCACTAGTTCTGATAGCTGTTGATATTGGAGGCAAGAACACAGAGGAGTAGGACCAGATTAGAGTCTGAGCTGCCCCCAAACAGGTTCAGGGATCAGCACAGTGTTGGAGGGATCCTAGGGAGGTGAGGCGGACTCTGACTCCCAGGGGAGGGGAAGGACTTTGACTGCAGTGACTCAAGAAAATCACTTATTATTCTTATGTTTTGACTTGTTTTGTAGATGCTTTTGTATATTTTTTCCTATTTTTTTTCTGTTTTCCACTTCTGTTGTAGTTGTCGATTTTATTGGCACTATGAAATCTAGTTACGCTTTTGAGCTTTTTTCACCTTTTCTTCTTCAATCATATGTTCCATAGTTGTTATAAACCTCTGCCTCTACATTTGGCTTTTGCAGTTCTGGGGAGTTTTCCTTTTTTAAAAATTTCCCTCTATTTTTAATTTTTTAAGCCTATTATTTTTATTTTTCTACATTTATTCCTTTATTTCTTTTCTTTATTGTTCTTTTCCCCTTCCAGTTAATCTTTAATGTATATAAATCTTCTTTACCTGCCTCTATTTAACTTTGCATATCTGTTCTTTCTTTCTTTTCTTCCTTTCCTTTCCTCTCAATATATTTGCTAGTTTTGTTTTCATTGCTTTATTCCCCACTTGCCACTTTGCTTTTGTTTTCCACTTTGTGATTTAGTTAGTTTTGTTCTTAACTGGTAAATATAATTTTCAATTTCCTTTGTTCGCTGGGTCAATCTATTGTACTTTATTTTTGTTTTGATTTTGCTCATGGATATATATGTGTGTATATTCCATTTATTTTAATTATTACTTGCCTGATTATGTAACTGCCATTTTCTGGGTTTCATCTTTGGATTCTCATTTTTGGACATTTGTTTAAATCTCACTTAATGCCATAACAAACAACTTTTGGAATCGTTGCTCCTGACCAGGGATCAAGCCCCGAGCCTTCGGAGTGTGAGCACTGACTCCAAAAGACTAGAATAACGGAGAACTAACCGTAAACTGAACTGAACTGAACTGAACTGAAGTTGCTCAGCCGTGTCTGAATCTTTGTGACCCTATAGACTGTAGCCTGCCAGGCTCCTCCCTCCATGGGATTCTCCAGGCAAGAATACTGGAGTGGGTTGCCATTTCCTTCTCCAGGGGATCTTCCTGACTCAGGGATCAAACCCGGGTCTCCTGCATTGCAGGCAGACGCTTTAATCTCTGAGCCACCAGGGAAGCCCCTAGGGAGTATCAACTAGTGAGAACTCACACAAAGGAAGCCAATTGAATATAAGACCTGGCATCATCCAACCACCAGTAGTACCCTGTACAGGATGCTTCATATAAACAACAAACAAAACAAAAATACAAATCCAATCATCAGCAGACAGGATTACCACCTTACTCAGCTTTGCCCATCAGAGCAAAAACAAACAAACAACAACAAAAAAACTCAGCACAAATCTCACCCTATAAGAAGCTTACACAAACCACTGGACCAACCTTAGGATGGTGAAAACCAAAAGGAGAAAGAATTCAACCTGAAGCCTGGGAAAAGGAGACCTCAAATACATAAGTTAAAAAAAATACATTGAAAAGGCAGTGAAATACTACACAAATGAAGGGAAAAAGTAGAACCACAGAAGTCCAAATAAATGAAGAGGAAATAGGCAAACTACCTGAAAAAGAACTCAAAATATTGATAGTAAAGATGATCAAAACCCTGGAAAACATAAGGGAGAAAATGCAAGAATCAATTAAAAAGACCTAGATGAATTAAAGAATAAACACAGAGAGACAAACAAAACAATTGCTGAAATTAAAAATACTCTAGAAGGAATCAATAGCTGAATAACTGAAGCAGAAGAATGACTCAGTGAGCTGGAAGATAAAATGTTGGAAATAACTTCTGAAGAGCAGAATAAAGTAAAAAGAAAGACAAGAACTGAGGGTGGTCTCAGAGACCCCTGGGACAATAAAATGCACCAACATTCAAACTATAGGGGTTCCAGAAGAAGAAGACAAAAAGAAAGGGTATGAGAAAACTTTTGAAGAGATTATAGTTGAACATTTCCCCAACATGGAAAAGGAAATAGTCGATCAAGTTCAAGAGGCACAAAGAGTCGTACACAGAATGGACCCAAGGAGAAACACGCCAAGACACATACTAATCAAACTAACAAAGAATAAACACAAAGAATAGTAAAAGCAGCAAGGGAAAAGCAACCACTTAACAGCTGATCTTTTAGCAGAAACTCTGCAGGCCAGAGGGAATGGCAGGATATATTTAAAGTACTGAAAGGGAAAAATCTGCAACCAAGATTACTGTACCAGCAAGGACTGCATTCAAAATTGATGGAGAAATAAAAAGGTTTTCAGAAAAGCAAAAGTTAAGAGAATTCAGTACCACCAAACTAGCTTTACAACAAATGTTAAAGGGACTTATACAGTTAAGAAATACAACAGAAGAAAAAGGATCTACAAAATCAATCCCAAACAATTAAGAAAATGACAATAGGAACATATATATCAATAATTACTTTAAATGTAAGTGGATTAAATGATCCACCCAAAAGACCCAGACTGACTGAAGGATACAAAAAGAAGACCCATATATATGCTGTCTACAAAAAAACCCACTTCAGACCTCAAGACACATATAGGCTGAAAGTGAGAGGATGGAAAAATATACTCCATGCAAATGGGAAGCAAAAGAAAGCTGGAGTAGCAATTCTCATATCAGACAAAATAGACCTTAAAATAAGGAAGACTGCAAGAAATAAAGAAGAATACTACATAATGATCAAGGGATCAATTCAAGAGGAAGACACAACAATTGTAAATATCTATGCACCCAACATAGGAGCACCTCAATACATAAGACAAACAGTAACAGATATAAAAGGAGAAACTGACAGTAACACAATAATAGTAGGAGACTTTAATACCCCACTCACAACAATGGACAGATCATTAAAACAGAAAATTAATAAGGAAACACAAGTCTTAAATGATACATTAGATGGATCTCACTGATATCTTCAGGGCATTCCATCCAAATGCAGAAGAATACACCTTCTTCTCAAGTGCACACGAATCATTCTCCAGGACAGACCATATCTTGGGTCACAAAACAAGTCTCAGTAAATTTAAGAAAAATGAAATTGTATCCAGCATCTTTTCCAAACACAACACTATTGAGACTAGATATCAATTACAAGAAAAAAAAAACACAAAAACTGTTAAGAAACACAAACACATGGAGATTAAAGAACATGTTTCTAAATAACCAACAGGTTACTGAAGAAATCAAAAGGGAAATCAAAAAATTTCTAGAAGTAAATGACAATGAAAACATGACAACTCAAAACCCATGGGATGCAGTAAAAACACTTCTAAGAGGGAATTTTATAGCAATACAATTCTACCTCATGAAACAAGAAAAACATTGAAGAGACAACCTAACTTTACACCTAAAACAACTGGAAAGAGAAGAAGAACAACAACAAAAAATTAGTAGAGGGAAAGAAATCATAAAGATTTGAGCAGAAATTAATGAAAAATAAATGAAAGAAACAATAGTAAATAAATATTAGTAAAACTAAAAGCTAGTTCTTTGAGAAGATAAACAAAATTGACAAACCTTTAGCCAGACTCATCAAGAAAAAAATCAAATTAACAAAATTAGAAACAAAAAAGGAGAGGTTACAAGAGACAATGCAGAAATACAAATGATTATGAGACTATTATGAACAACTATATGACAATAAAATGGATAACCTGCAAGAAATGAACAGATTCTTAGAAAAGTTCAATCTTCCAAGACTGAACTAGGAATAAATAGAAATTATGAACAACTGAATTATAAGCACTGAAATTGAAGCTCCCAATTTTGGAATCAAAAATCTCCCAAAAAACAAAAGTTCAGGACCAGATGTCTTCACAGGAGAATTCTACCAAACATTTAGAGAAGAGCTAATGCTTATCCTTCTAAAACTCTTTCAAAAAATTGAAGAGGAAGGAACACTTTCAAACTCATTCTACGAGGCCACCATCACTCTGATACCAAAACCAGGCAAAGGCAACACACACACACACACAAACTACAGGCCAATATAACTAACGAACATAGATGCAAAAATCCTCAACAAAATTTTAGCAAACAGAATTCAGCAACACATCAAAAAGCTAATACACCATAATCATGTTGGGTTTATTCTAGGAATGCAAGGGTTCTTCAATGTATGCAAATCAATCAATGTGATACACCATATTAACAAATTGAAAGATAAAAACCATATGATCAGCTCAACAGATGGAGAAAAAGCCTTCAACAAAATTCAACATCCATCTCTGATTAAAGCTCTTCAAAAAATGGGCATAGAAGGAACTTACCTCAACATAGTCAAGGCCATATATGATAACCCTACAGCAAACATTATTCTCAATGGTGAAAAATTAAAGCATCCCCCCTAAGATCAGGAGCAAGACAAGGGTGTCCACTTTCACCACTATTATTCAACATTATTCTGGAAGCCCTAGCCACAGCAATCAGAGAAGAAAAAGAAAAGGAATCCAAATCAGAAAAGCAGAAGTAAAGCTCTCACTCTTTGTAGATGACATGATACTGTACATAGGAAACCGTAAAGATAGTCTCAGAAAATTACTAGAGCTAATCAGTGAATTTAGCAAAGTTGCAGGATACAAAATCAATACACAGAAATCACTTGCATTTCTATATATGAACAATGAAAAATCAGAAAGAGCAATTAGGGAATCAATCCCATTCACCATTGCAACAAATTAAATATCTAGGAATAAACTTACCTAAGGAGACAAAAGAACTGTACACAGAAAGTTATAAGACACTGATGAAAGAAATCAAAGACATAAACAGATGGATAGATATCTCATGTTCCTGGGTAGGAAGAATCAATATTGTGAAAATGACTATACTACCAAATGCAATCTACACATTCCATGTGATCCGTATCAAAGTACCAAAGGCATTTTTCACAGAATTAGAAAAGAAAAAAAAATTTCACAATTCATATGTAAACAAAAAAGACCCCGAATAACCAAAACAGTCTTGAGAAAGAAGAATGGAGCTGGAGGAATCAACCTTCTTGACTTCAGATCATACTACAAAGCTACAGTCATCAAGTTAGTAGGGGTACTAGCACAAAAATAGAAATATAGACCAATGGAACAAGATAGAAAGCCCAGAAATAAACCCATGCACTTATGGGTATCTTATTTTTGACAAAGGAGTCAGGAATATACAATGGGGCAAAGACAGTCTCTTCATTAGATGGTGCTAGGAAAACTGGACAGCTATATGTAAAAGAAAGAAATTAAAACAACTCTTAACACCATACACAAAGTTAAACTCAAATTGGGTTAAAGACCTAAAGGTAAGACCAGAAATGATAAAACTCTTAGATGTAACATAGGCAGAACACTGGATGACATAAATCAAAGCAAGATCCTCTATGACCCACCTCCTAGAGAAATGGAAATAAAAACAAAAGTAAACAAGTGCGACTAAATTGATTAAACTTAAAAACTTTTGCACAGCAAAGGAAACTATAAGCAAGGTGACAAGACAACCCTCAGAATGGGAAAAAATAAAAGCAAATGAAACAACTGACAAAGGGTTAATTTCCAAAATATACAAGCAGCTCATAAAACTCAATTCCAGAAACACAAACAACCCAATCAAAAGTTAGAAAAAAGACCTAAACAGACATTTCTCCAAAGAAGATGTACAGATGGCAAATAAACACATGAAAAGATGCTCAACATTGCTCATTGTTAGGAAAATGCAAATCAAAACCACAATGAGATATCACCTCACACTGGTCAGAATGGCCCTCATCAAAAAGTCTACAAGCAATAAATGCTGGAGAGGGTGTGGAGAAAACAGAACGTTCTTGCATTGTTGGTGGAAATGTAAATTGATACAGCCACTATGGAAGATGGTATGGAAATTCCTTAAAAAGCTAGGAATAAAACCAGGATATGACCCAGCAATCCCACTCCTAGGAATATACCCCGAGGAAACCAAAATTGAAAGAGACACATGTATCCCATTGTTCACTGGAGCACTATTGACAATAGCTAGAACACAGAAGCAACCTAGATGTCCACCACAGATGAATGGATAAAGATGCTGTGGTACATATACACAATGAAATATTACTCAGCCATAAAATGGAACACATTTGAGTCAATTCTGATGAGGTGAATGAACCTAGAACCTATTATACAGAGTGAAGTGAGTCAGAAAGTCAAAGATATATATCGTTTTCCAATGCACATACACAGAATCTAGAAAAATGGCACTGAATAATTTATTTACAGGGCAGCAATGGAGAAACAGACATAGACAATAGACTTATGGACACGGGGAGAGGGGAGGAGAGGGTGAGATGTATGGAAAGAGTAACATGGAAACTTACATTACCATATGTAAAGTAGATAGCCAATGGGAATTTGCTAAATGGCTCAGGAAACACAAACAGGGGCTCTGTATCAACCTAGAGTGGTGGGATGGGTCAGGAGATGCAAGAGAGGTTCAAAAGGGAGGGGATATATGTATACATTGGCTGATCCATGTTGAGGTTTGACAGAAAACAACAAAATTCTGTAAAGCTATTATCCTTCAATAAAAAATTAAAAATATTTTTATAATGTTATTAACATATATGTCTTCCCGGAAAAAAGTCAAATGAAAAGATTGCAGTCCTTCACACTCCTGATAATTGTGACTATTTGTATTTTATTTCTTTGCTTCAAAACATTTATGTTTATATTTGGAATAAACAGAAAAATGGAAAGAGAAAACAGTGGTAAGAAAGAGTGGCTTTTGTTTTAAAAAACTGAAGTCTTCATATCATTAACTCTGAACATAAGTTTTAAAAATTACTTTTAAATGCATGGTAATTTCTAACGCAATCCCAGATCAGTGAAGATTTATACTGCTTACATATTGGTAACTAGTGATGTATTTTTTATCATACACAAATAGTTTATAATGTGAAAAGCACATGTCAAGTACTTCTCTCTTGATTATTTCCTTTGGATAACCTATTGAGAAGAATTACTAGGTGAAAAATACTGATTTTGTTTACTTAATAATAGCATATCTTTAAATGTAAATTTGATTTTTGTCTTGTCTAATTTATTTGTTGAATAATTTTGAATGCTTTTTTGTCAATAAACTTCAAATGACATTTTATAAAACTTCAATAAAAGATTCCTAGGAAATCATATACTGATAAAATAAAAAGTAAACAGAAATTCATCATTGATATTGTGAATAGCTTCTGGTCATTTTGTCAAGAAATGTCCAAGTTTTCCATTATATTAAACTGACCTAAAATGGAGTCTTCAAATTAACTTCATCAAATTCTGAATATTCTGAAGACAAATATTGATGCCACATAATCCATATCACCTTTATACTCCTTAATCTTATTCAGTAGGCTAGTCAAAGATTTGCTTTTAATGCCATAGAAATCAATTTTAACAGAAAAAGAGTGAAAGCTTACAGAAATGAACATAGTTACCACATAGAATTATTATGTGACTTCTATGTATACTTTAAAAAAATTATTAATAGCTTGACAAAACTTTAAATTACCTCAAGATAAGATCTATGTGTTTCTTATATTCATCCACTAGACATTATACTTCATACTAGAGTATTATGTGAATGTTTAATTTTAGAAAATATCTGCTGTGTTAATACACTAATTAATGACATTTTGCTATTTATACTCAGTCTTTCCTAGTAGGGATTTCTTCTTAGAAATGTTTCTTGTTTATGTTGCTATTTGGTAACTAAAGTCCAACTCAAGCCCTTAATTTTCATTGCCAATAACTCAAGAGAAAGTTTTATTCCCTGTAACATCACAATGTACTTGCTGCAAATGCCAATCTTAACTAAACGATATGAAGAAAATACTTATCAAGAAGGCCTTTTGGTTTATTTTAATTCATAATGTGAAGGTGGGTCTATATTTTTCTCTATATCTATGTATATCACTTATCCTGTCAAAGCATTTGGGATTATCCCTATTTTCATAGGTATGTGAATACTTATAAGCAGGATTTGGATCTTATAAAAGGTTAAGCACAGATTTCTTTTTTTGTTTGCAATGCAACTTATAGCTATGAATTTGAATGTGTAGAATATACTTCTTTTTCAGGATTAATACAATTATTACACATGGGAACTTATTAAAAGTTGGGAATGTATCTAGCAGGTGTTCACTACCTCTATTGCTTTGTATACTAAAGAATGAAATCCAATGTTCAGTGGCTGTTCTATTCTCCAGTAATTTTAAAACCTGCTTTAAAGTACTTCAGAATATCAAGTTCATGAAAGTAATGAAAGAAAGATATTTCTCAGATTTTTACACATGTATATCTTTTGAGATCCTTATTCCCTTTCCTCCAAAGTCATCCTAAAAAAAAAAGAGAGAGAGAAGCAAATCAATATTTCTTTCAGCCAAGTTTCAAACTGCCCATTTTTAATTATTTCCTAGACTTATGAGCGTCTATAATTTTATAGAGGTGCTTTTTCCCCTTCCTTTAACAATGTCTGTTTTAACTTTATAGATATTTATAGATTAGTACTTTGACAGGAAATATATTCTCTTATTCTCTTTAAGAGACTCTCATATAGATATTTTTATTGACTGCTTTAGCTAATGTTATTGCTTTTTTTCTTTTCTCTCATATAAGTGAAAAGGACAGGTAAAATAAATCTGACCTTTGGTTTATGCCCACAATAATTTTCATTAGATTCCATTATCAAGAGATCCCGAGTGGAACCTATGGCTTTAATGTTCTTAAATATAAGGGGCACTCAAGAAGACTCTTTTTAAGTTACGTCCTTAATTGAAATCTAATAATAGAGTAGAACTGAAATGTTCTGATCAAAAAAGAAAAAAAAAAACTATGTACATCAAGCTATACATTTTAAATATCTCACAATTGCTAATTATACTTTAATAAAGCTATGAAAAGATTAAAGTTACTTCCACTAAAATTGCTGCTAACTTTTGAGGGGGTTAAAAAGATAAACAGAAAATTTTAAAAATGAGAATTAATAATAAAAAGGCTGAAAAGGATAAGACATGTAAAAGAGGAAAGGATGATAAGAAAAGCATCAATAGAAAGAAAAATCTAAAGTTGAAAAATAAAAAGGGAGAAAAAGAAAACACAGGGAGGAATAAACATAAAGACAAATAACAACAACAGAAAATGCAGAAGATATGAAGTGAACTAAAGGTGGAGATAATACAGTTAATGAAGTTAAAACAGAAACTGAAATATATCAAGAAGCAATTATTTCTAAAATAAAAGCATAATAAACAGTGATAGACTTGTGAAGACTGGAGATTCAGGTCTTGACATATGAAGACAATGTGTTCTGTAAAGAAGAGTTATCTAATAAAATTGAATTTCAATCACTTGTGATTTGAACTTCATAGAAACAGTAAATCTCTTGAGTACAAAACTTTCCATATTTCATCCTGGAAAGATAGATTTGTTATTGAATATTAGTTTAATGTAGCAATTCAAAAGGTTATTGGGTTCATACCTAGGAAGTATGCTTAACATAAATATCTCTAAGAAATATACTATAGCAATACTAGAAATAATAAGAATATACTATCTAATTTTAGATAGTATGAATTATTAAAATATTGACACAAGGTAAATTCTAAGATGAGGTTTTTATGCTACTATTATGCTTACTGTGAATCTGTTTACTTTTAAGAGTGTTATACTTGGGAACTACAGAACATGGAAAAAAATACCCATATTTCATTATTATGTTGTGAACTAAGTATATGCAGTTTGAGAACTTTATTATATCACCAAATAAAGGGCGGCTCATTCCTTTTACTAACCAGTACACCGACAGACAATTTTGAAAAGAATACACATTTTACAAAAGCAATTATCCACTTTTATTTTGTTTACATTGCACTGAAAATTTACATCATACTTTTACAAAGTTTTTTTTTCATAAAAATATACTTCTTTACAAAAGTGTATGCATTAATATAAGAGGAGTAGCCAGTTGCAGAAGAAACATTGTTTAAACAAGATCTTAAATGTATTAACCTTAACATTAATGAATGAATCATTGTTATTGCAGTCATTTGAATAAACAAGAATAAATAACTGATGGAATAAAATTTAAAACAGCATCCTGTCAGTAGAGTACAATGTTGGGAAAATTATATGAATTTCCAAAACAATGTATCTCAAAGTGGTTTACAAGAAATCCACTACATGTTGTAGAGATAGATCCAAGCAGCGCTCTGGGTGCAATGATTTCTCGTAGGCACTCTGTCTCATGATACAAAAAGTCGAGACTGTTTACAACTTTATCCATATTTGAAAGGGACAACAATGAAGTGTTCACACTGGGTACATAATTTATTCAATGAAGTAAAACATGCTATTAAAGGAAGACTATGACCTATTAAATCAAAATGCTGGCATTACTGTGATACAGTTGTAAATAACTTGCAAATACATACCTTAATGACTATGAAAGAAGCCTGTCATATCTGGAAGCTGCTTCTTAAGAATAAGAGAATAGAAATTTTTATATATATAAAAATTTGGTAAATCCACAACTTTAGGAAATAAATTTATATTGGTGATTGGAAAATAATTTTACTTTTAGTCATTTTGATTTAGGCAATGGTCCAAAATATATGTTTACCTCAATGTTAACTAAAAAGTTTAACAAGCTTATACTTCTAACTCACTGTTAGATAAAAGTTCAAAGCAATATTAAATAAATTTGAAGACTCAGCTTGAAGGAAAAACAGATAAGTTATAAACTAAATAAGTAGATTGATAGGTTCTATTTGGTCTTGCAAAAATATTAGAAAAAATGGTAAAGAATGGTAAGTTTGGTATCTCAGATAACTGCAAAATCATGATTATTATAGACAGCTTTTGCCAGCTAAAGTGGTTTCTGAGGGACAAAAAAGATTGAAGCAAGGAATTAAACACTTACCCCATGGCTCACTGAATAATATTGGTTACAACATAATGAGCGAAATCAGGAAAATAGCATGATGATCTTGCCATTTGCAGAAACTATGACAACCAGTCTAAAAAAAGATAGCAGTATGATACTGAAGAACAAAAACCAGAAAGCATCAAATCAGCGTGGGCAATCTTATCTCATCTGTGACAAAAATTAGCTCATAAACATTTCAGGGCATGGCTCAATCTGAAATAACCAGGGAAAGGAAGAAAACAATGACTCAATTAATAGGAAGGAACAGCTGATAGAGTGGTGTGAAATACAGACTTACGGGCGTGATACAGCTCATGACAGTTAAAGAGAAGTCAGTGATCTATTGACTCTTGTAAGTATAGCTCTTATTTTCTACCCTATATCATTTTTTTAAAACCCAGTCCCTCTAATATAGTTTATAAAGCACAGAAATACTGATAGTGGATGCTCCTCCAATATATGCAAATAAGTTTATGTTTTAGAATAATCTCCTTTTTAAAAAAAGCAAATAAACTGTGAGTAAGCACTCTCGGAGTGCAGCCAAATTTCTGTAAAATTCTCCATGGTAAACATGAAGAAGAATTGCGGTCCAGTTTATGAAAAACCACTCTTCTCTATCATTCCACAGGAAAAGGTGACCCAGCGAGTCCTGATAAGTGTGCTTTGATTTGTTTATCAGTGACCTAAATGTGCACTGTTTTGTGTGTCGATTTCCAAGCTTCTGAAGAAGGCCAAAGCTGCCACGTTATACCATTGTGCAGACTGTGTTCAAGTTGGGATCGAACCGTACTGCCTTCCCTTCCACTGACTTTGCGTTGGTGTCGTACATGGGATTTTCAAAAGCTGCTTGGCCATTGTTATTTTCATGAACTGAACATCCTGTATACTGGGTTTTGGGAGCAGTCCTGTTGATGAGATCACTAATTAGTTATACATTAATTTTCTTTTAGAAACAGCAGAATAGGGCTCAAACACAATATATCAATACTTGAGTTATCACTGTTAATGGATAATATAACTTGAAAATATTGAGAAACCACAATTCATCAAATTTTAATAATATACCTGTCATTTTTAAATCAAGAGTGACTTTTATTATTTACATACAATATATATTTATAAACAGTACCAATATAAGTAATATAAGTATAAATAAATATTATGGCTATTCTTATAAAGTTTCTTATAAGATAATGTTATCATCAGTGATCATGTAAAATATAGCTAAATTATGATGATGATGAATTCAAATCCCATTACTATTCATTCCTCAAATATTTATTGAGTGTCCATTACATGCTAGGCATGACCCTAGGCATTGGATATATAATTTTTCTTTTCTGCAAAAAACATACAAATTCATTACTCTCATATTACAAGGATAGCAATGAATATATTAAAAATAAACAAGAAAAATGAAACAAGATAATGAAAATTGTTTTGCTGAAAAGGAAAATGGTTAATATGACCAGAAGTAATTGGGAGCCATGTTA
Source organism: Cervus canadensis (assembly GCF_019320065.1). NCBI lineage: Eukaryota > Metazoa > Chordata > Mammalia > Artiodactyla > Cervidae > Cervus > Cervus canadensis. The sequence continues at coordinate 49,594,615 of NC_057397.1, read as the reverse complement.
GGAGAGGTAATAAAGAAAATAAGGAAGTAAAATTTAATCTGAGACTTGAATGACAATAAGGAGTTCATTCTGCAGTAATAAGAAGGGAGTTCCAAGAAAAGCAGACATCTAATGCTGACACCTAGTTTTGGAAAATGCTTAAAGTATCCCAGAAACATAAATACTCAATTGGCTTAAAATTATATACATTAGAACAAATAAAGTCAAAATCTGAAAGACAAAATGACTAACTACACTGGTATTTCATGTCATGAAATAGTTTCCAGAATTCTTGATAACTGAATATCTGCTATTAGTTAATAAAACACATGGAATCTAAGCTGGCTGGTATAAGTTGCTCATTTTGAATCCCTCATTTATTTTTTGTCTCACTTTTGATTAATGTTTTATTTCTAGTTTCTCTTTCCCACATCCTACTGCATAATTTGCTGATATTTGTAAATCAAATGATAAAAAATCAAATTACAAAAAGATCATATATAGATCAAATTATAATTTTATTTGTAAATCAAATGATTAAAGGCATACTTGAGTTTGAGCAAACTCTGGGAGATAGGGAAAGACAGGGGAGCCTGGTGTGCTGTAGTCCATAGGGTCGCAAATGTTGGACAAAACTTAGGGACTGAACAACAGCAGCAAAGGCATGCTTACCCCTACTTGTTCCTCAAACCTAATTCCTAAAAAGGCTTTAAAACAATTCTCTTTGCTTATAAAAATTAACACAAAATTTCAACTACTTATTTTATTATAATTTGTATTTGCCACTCTGTGATTATACTATCCTTAGCACATTTTCTGAATTTTTTCTCTCTACTAAAAATTGTCAGGGATTTGTATGATAACATTTTAAAAAATCTATCTAAAATTGCTTTCAATAGCATAATCTATATATATACATATATATAGTTATATAAGTTATATTGTTTACAACTTGCTTTTGTCAGGTGTATAATTCTAATTGATCATATTCATCTCTTTTTTAAACTAGATTCACAATAAGAACAGAAGCAACATCATTTCCTTCTAATTAGGTAAGGATCACAAAGGTGTAAAAGATTTGTTTCTGCAAATATTAAGCAACAGCTTTAAGGAAAATAATGTCAAACTTCAGAAAAGTTTATACCATCAATAAAAATTAACTTAAAACTAATCAATGTTCTAAACATAAGAACAAGATCTATAAAATTCTTAGGAGAAAACACATAGGTGAACCTTCATGACCTTGCATTTGGCAATGGTCTCTTAGGTATAATACTAAGAGCAAAGTAACAAAAGAAAAAAGAAATAAATTGGACTTCATCAAAATGAAAAGTCTGGTATATCAAAGGATACTATCAAGAAACTGTAACTACAACCCACAGAAAGAGAAATATTTGCAAACCAGATATTTGAAAAGGGTCTAGTATCCAGAATATATGGAGAACTCTTATACCTCAAAAATAAGACAAATGAGTCAATTTCAAAAATGGGCAAAGAATTTGAATAGGTATTTCTTCAAAGCATGTAGACAAATGACTAGCAGACACATGAAAAATGTCCAATATTATTAGTAATTAGGGAAATGCAGATCAATATCACAATGAAATACCACTTCACTAGGATGGTTAAATGAAAGTGAAATCACTCAGTCGTGTCCGACTCTTTGTGACCCCTTGGACTGCAACCTATCAGGCTCCTCCGTTGATGGGATTTTCTAGGCAAGAATACTGGGGAAAAAAAAAAAAAGAATACTGGAGTGGGTTGCCATTTCCTTCTCCAGGGGATCCCCCTGACCTAGGGATCGAACCCAGGTCGCCAGCATTGCAGGCAGACGCTTTACCATCTGAACCACCATGGAAACCACATTAAATGTGGTTAAATGAAGGAAAAAGGTTAAATGAAGGATTACCATATAATCCAAGAATTTCATTCTTGAATGCATACTCAAAAAACTGAAACAGGCATCTGAACAAAACTTGTACACAAACGTGTCTAGTAGCACTGTCCACAATAGCCCAAACACAGAAATAATCCAAATATCCATCAACTGATGAATGGACATATTTAAACATACAATGGAATGTTATTCAGCCACATAGTCAATAACATGTAGATGTGTAGTATGATATGGATAACCTTGAAAACACTATATTATATTTAAGAAGCCAGATACAAAATGTCACTTATTATATGTTTCCACATATATAAAACATCCAGAAGGTGAACCAAAGTAGTTGCCTGGGACTGGGGTAGGAGGAGTGACTGCTTAGTGGGTACAGTTTCCTTTTAGGCTGATGGTTCTGTGACATTGTGAGTATACTAAATTCACTGAATTGTACATCTACAATAGTTTAAACCATTTTATGTGTATTTTACCACAATAATAAAAAATGATTAGCATAGCTTGCTTTATGAATAAATTTAGTGATGATTTTTATCATTAATAACATCTGATATTGACAAGGCCTGAATAACTGCTAATGCACAATTGTTACAAATTTGTGTAATATGAATTAAATCATTCTTAGATAATACAGACTGGCATTTATAATAAGGACATTAGTTTTGATTAAAAGACATTTAGGAATTCATTCAGTTATCTGGTTACCAGCATACTTTCTTCGTCTTTTTTTTTTTTTTGCTTTATTTTGCTTCCTTAATAAGGGATGGTCTCAAATAGTGGACTAACTGCATAGTAAAGCCCTTCATCAAGATATTGTAACGGATGTAGCAAAGAAGGGGTCAACTGATAATCTATACAGTCATACATGAAATATATAACAAATATAACATACTAACTGCATCATCTTCTAAAAACCACAGAAGATAAAAGAGAGGACTAGAAGATTTTATTATCTGTCAGCCTGGGTAAAATCTGTCAGTACTGTTATATAAACTAAGAGGTTTAAACATAAACTTCTTCCTTTTTTTCTAAAGAAATGTAAGAACAGATATCACCTCTTCAATCTAAACCTTACTTAGATTTTGTATCTCTATAGTTTCAGCATGGATAATGTAAAAATAACTTATATAAGAAGTTACATTACAGAAAATTGACAGACAAAAGGAGGAAGGATAAAGCTGAATGCTTGCACAACTCAACAGAGCAATTTTAGTTGTCTGTCTATTGGGGTGATGGGATGATGGGCAGAGGAAATAATGGCTTTAACAAACTGTGGTTATATTTGCTACAATAATCCAGACCAAAAAAAAAAAAAAAAAAACCCAGAAGTTAGAATTTGAACTGTAGAGTAAAAAGAACATAAAATATAGATTTGGGAAACATTTTATACTCAACATCAATAAACTTACCTTTGTTTATAGAGATAAAATCCAAATCCTGCAAATATAAGTGCAAAAAAAGGCACCAGAATAGCAATGGCCACGGAACTACTATTTGTACCATGAGGTTGATTTGAAGAATTTGAGCCTTCTGACATATTCAGTCCTATAAAAGAAAAAAATAACATACAAATACAAAATTAGGTCTCTTTTATCAACTTGATATTTTTTATTTAAAAAATTAATTTATTCCTTGCTCAAGATATTTATCTACTTGGAAATACAAAAATAATTCACAAAACTCCTTCATTTCCACATAATTTTACACAATGCCTACTATGTATATTTTTCCAGGAAAGGATACTGAATGAAAAATAAGCAGAGTCTCTGAACTTGAGTTAATAACAACTGTAGGAAGAATACAGAGTGACAAAATAAGTATATATACGAAGCATGAATTAATGTTAAGCGTATCTGTATGCAAAGGATATGTGGTAGGAATAGGAGGCTAACATGATAAACTATCTGAAAAGGCATAAATATTATTCTAAAGAGCTCAAACTTTCCACCTACCTATAGTGAGGAATAACTGAAGATGTGTAGGGGGAAAAATGGCTCAGTGATAAAATACAAGATTTTAAACTGTGACTAGGGTGAGATGGACTTGAGAGAGTCTGGTCTGAAGGCAGGAATATTTTGAAGACATCCCAGATAAAAATGGAAATTAAGATGGGAACTATAGCACTAAGAAGAGCATGAAAATATAGATTTCTGGGAACATTTCGTATTTCAAGTGAACAGAAGTCATTTGTGTGGATGAAGGATGAAGGGTGTAAGAAGGCATAGGATTTAGGAGTGTTCTCCTTGGGACTGAGTAAATGGTTATGACATTAGCATAGCTAAGAGATGAGAAAAATGAGATTTGTCAATGTGTTGGCACAGGGACTATGGAAGAGAAATAAATATCAAGCTCTTTTTTCAGAAAGAAATAGTTTTTCTTTTTAATAGGTTCTGTTTTAGACATGCAGTGCTTGAGATGCTATGGGGAATATAATGTGAAAAAACCTTGCATTCAATTATATGACTATGACAATGTACTATGTTAGTGTATGTCTTCTACTGATTTTAAAACTAACAATTGTGGCAAGACATTATCTGAAATGGCATCTCCTTAATATTTTTCATTTGGGGAAAGCCGATTTACTTTTTTGATAAATATTCAAGTAAATCAAATGTTCAACTAAGTCATGCTTTATTAACTATGCCAAAGCCTTTAACTGTGTGGATCACAGCAAAGTGTGGAAAATTCAAGAGATGGGAATACCAGCCCACCTAACCTGCCTCCTGAAAAATATGTATGCAGGTCAAGAAGCAACAGTTAGAACTGGACATGGAACAACAGACTGGTTCCAAATAAGGAAAGGAGTATGTCAAGGCTGTATATTGTCACCCTGCTTATTTAACTCATATGCAGAGCACATCATGTGGAATGCTTGGCAGGATGAAGCACAAGTTGGAATCAAGATTGCTGGGAGAAATATCAATAACCTCAGACAGGCAGATAACACCTTATGGTAGAAAGCAAAGAAGAACTAAAGAGCCTCTTGATAAAAGTGAAAGAGGAGAGTGAAAAAGTTGGCTTAAACCTCAACATTCAGAAAATGAAGATTATGGCATCTGGTACTATCACTTCATGGCAAATAGATGGGGAAATAAATAGTGGAAACAGTGTCAGACTTTATTTTTTTTGGCTCCAAAATCACTGCAGATGGTGCTTGCTGCCGTGAAATTAAACTTTCCTTGGAAGGAATGTTATGACAAACCTAGATGGTATATTAAAAAGCAGAGACATTACTTTGCCAAAAAAGGTCCATGTAGTCAAAGCTATGGTTTTTCCAGTAGTCATATATGGAAGTGAGAGTTGAACTATAAAGAAAGCTGAGTGCTGAAGAATTGATGGTTTTGAACTGTGGTGTTGGAGAAGACTCTTGAGAGTCCCTTGGACTACAAGGAGATCAATCCAAAAGGGATCCATCCCTGAATATTCATTGGAAGGACTGATGCTGAAGCTGAAACTCCAATACTTTGGCCACCTGATGCGAAGAACTGACTCCTTGGAAAAGACCCTGATACTGGGAAAGATTGAAGGTGGGAGGAGAAGCGGACAACAGAGGGTGAGATGGTTGGATGGTATCACCGACTCAATGGACATGAATCTGAGTAAACTCCGGGAGCTAGTAATGGACAGGGAAGCCTGGCGTGCTGTAGTCCATGGGGTCTCAAAGAGTGGACATGACTGAGAGACAACTGAATTGAAGTCATACCCTAGTCAAGGTTAAAAACATTAGTACCATTTTATATTTTAATTTTCCAGGGACTCAGAAAACGTACATGAAAGTTCAAAGCAATGGAATTTTAAAGATAAACATCAAGGAGTAGATTTTAGAACATGGATTTACCCTTTATGCATTACTACTACAATATAATAATGACAGACAGTATACTTTTGCAAAATTATACACTAAAAGTTATGATAATAAATACAGTCAAATGAGACTATTAAATATTTAGACACGTTTGAGAAGAGTTGGAAATAAAAATGACAAAACCCTGTGCCTCCCACCACAGAACATTTACATTGCTGAATAGCACAAAGCCCCAAAATGGTTCATTCCTCAAAGTAACTTTCCCATCCAGATTCTATGAGTTTCTCAAAGTGCCACTACATTTTTCTTTGGGGGGGCGGTCTGTAAGAAAATTTCAAATATATTCAAATGGAAGAGAAGTAATACAAATCTCATAAGATAAAATTATTCACAGTTAAAATTTTTTTTTAATCTTTATCACTTTTTCTCCTTTTTACTTGCTTGAGGGAAAGGCAGTTTGTCAGGTTTATTAGAAATATGATGAAAAACTAAACACTGTATTGAGTTGGAACACAGAGAACCAATATTTTAAAGAATGCAATTATTTAAAAGGCTATCAAGTGTATCAATGTATAGTGCTGACAATACAAAATTCAAAATGCGGTAAGTGTGCCTAATGTACAGAATCCATTATATTTTCTTATGATATCTTGAGTAATAAAGAAAGTACATGAAAATGAAAATGACTACATTACCTAGTCTTTGTAGTCCAAATTGCCCATAATCTTTACCCTGAATAAATCCTTGAAATACATAAGTAGCTCCATCAGGCTCAGCGGAAACCTAAAAATATTTATAAGTTTGATTAAACATGAAAGCTGGCCCCAGATATATTTTCCCAGTCTTAGAAAATATTCAGGTTTACTATGAAATGAATATTATGCACAATTCCTTCTTCCATATCTTCTTCTGTGTAAAACAGAACATCATGCAAATTTACCACCATTAAAAATAAAATGAAAAATTTCATCTTTAATTAGGATACTGGAAATAAGTGGCATTAGTTATTAATATAATGATACAGATTTATAGATTTATTTTAGGTGAAGAAACTGATTGTCAAGAAAAAGACCAAGGATATGATAAAACAGAATGAGGCAAATAGTCAATTAACAATTAAAATATAATAATACTGTACTTTGTAGATTCGGCTACTGTTCAGCATACAGGCACCAATTCTCTCCCTTCCCATCAACCTTCATGAAAAGTGTATTCGTTCTTCCTCACTGAGTTGGATTTGGTCCTGTGACTTGCTTTGGCCAATGGAATGTGGGTAGAATTGACAATAGGTTAGGTCCAATCCTAGGCCTTAAGATGTATGTTTCTCATTATAAGGGGAAGAAACCATATAATCCATGGTCACAAAAGACCAGGGATTGTATGATTTCATAAATATGAAAGCTTAGAACAGTGAAATATAGAGACAGAAAATAGAGTTGTGGTTGTTTGGACTTGGGGGAGAAAAGAGGGATGGATGGGTTGGGCGATAGATAAAGGATATGGTTTCTTTTTGAGGTGATGAAAATATTCTAAAATCAACTGTGGTGATGGTTACATATCTGTAAATATACTAAGAACTACTGAACTGTATACTTTAAATGAGTAGGGTACATGAATTATATATACCTCAATAGGGCTGTTAAAATAAGGGGGACATATTTCCACTTTGCCCCTCAGAGTTTCAGGCCTTTGGCAAGAGAAGGACATGTTCCTGGCAGCTGCTATCCCTCCAGCCTGGACCTGATATGAGACATCTGGAGCAAACCTGAACTTGATACCACAGCTTCAAATGGAGCCTGCCAAGCTAAACTCAGACACATGAGAAAGAACTAAATACATGTTGTTTGTTTGGTCCTGAGATTTTGTGACTCTGCCTAATGCTGCAAATGCTATTAACTGTACCTTGCATGTAAAATTCTATACATAAAAAATAGGTTACATGCATAGTGTCATTTGATCTCACTAATAAAATATGAGTTGATACATTTCAGTGTTGCTGATAACTAGTCATATGAATTTACCCCAAAGTTTGTCCTGATTATTAGCAGTGTTACATAAGTCATGTATGTTATTTTGAAAGCTGCAAAAAATCTTGCATCCTCGCCCTAGAAAGCAAAGTATTATACCAAATTATTCACATAAGTCTGACATTTCAAAAGTGATTTATTCCTTATTATCAGACATACCCTGGGCAAGGTCATTTTTAGACACAAAATGCTTCTAAAAAGAAGAGCTCAAACTCTAATAGTTAAATGAATGAATTCATTTTATTTGTTTCCTAAATGAAACAATCTAAGTGCACTGAACATGAGTTAGACCTCAACTCCATGAATAATGGCACAGAAAGGGAAATAGGCTGCATTTTCTTTTTCTCTCAGAAACCAAACTTATTCTTTATATTTAGAAAATTTTATAAAGTTGGCTATGAAGAAGAAGTTACGCGAGCCACTTCCTCTGAATAGTTACCGTAACCTCACTTTGGAGTTAACCTGTTCTAGTCAGTCACTTACATGAATGGAATTTCTAAATTGGCAGTTGGAAGCAACAAACCTTATACTTACACACTGCCCAGAAGTCTTTGATAAAATGAGCATGGGAACTCCAACTATATGCTCTGAAGTAACAAAACTTTTACAAGGAAAACTTTCTAGGTAAGAAGAGAGTAGGTCATAGGCTTCAGTAGTTTAGACATACTAGATTACTAAGTATTTATATTGAATCATTTATTTTTTCAAAACAAATTAGTTATAATAGTAGTTTTGCTATTTTATGTGTGTGCATTTAACTAGCTCAATTTAGAAAATTACAATTTTCTGTAATTTTAATGACAAACAATAGCACAAATATGTTATTAAGTTTAGCAGCAGACTTTTAAAGAACTATACTTACAAAGCCATCCATTGCCCAATTTTCCTCCTTCATTTTCTTCACAGAAGCTTGAGCTGGTACTTTAATAAGATAGATGTGTAACATTAGGCGAGCTTCTTGGCTCTTATATACGCCTGTAAAATATAAGGATGTTTAGTCTACTAATTTTGCAAATAGTTATGTTTCATTTTATTATCTATAGCTCCTTAAATATATAATAAATACATGTGATAGGAAAAGAAAAAAAAGCAACAAATCAAGTCCAGTTTCACCCAGAATGCTTTTTCACAAATCTTGTAATATATAGCACTCTCTCAGCTGAAATTCTCAACTTAACTCTTACTGTGGAATTTAAATTACCTATGCTATTAAAATCAAATATTATTTCTGTCAATAATATCATTCCATGATTGTTGTAAAAATGATTTATTCCATTAGTCAGTTTAAAATACTCAAGGGTATGAATCAAATGTTGAAACTCTTGACATTTTCCTTAATAATTAATTACATGCCAACCCTTAGAAAGAGTATTTGAGGTGCTACTGGAACCACGAAGATGAATATGTGCTTCCTATCGAAAAATGTGATGCTTACAAGAATTTCTGATGAAATAGGGGATATGATGACAGAGATAGAGAATATGATGAATTAAAGGCCAAAAGAAAGGAGGATCATTTTAAACCAGAGTGATTAGGAAATGCTTATTAAGAAACAGTATTTGAGCTGGATCACAAAAATCAAGTAGAATTTTTAGTTCAAGAAAGTAAATACAGAATGTGGCATAAAGAAGAAAAGCAAACATATTCATTTTATTTTTCCCTGAATAGGAGTACTCTGACAGTAGGAATAAGTTGGAATATAAATGTGTTTTGGGGAACTGTAGAAAATCAGATTCTAAGTAAAAATTTTGTGATTAACTGATGGTTGAAATGACTCATTAATTCATTCACTTACTATTTCACCTAAGCAATAAGGTATCATAAATATAAGCTGGGAATACAAATATAATACATAGATCTCGATCAAAAGTAAATTATAATAGAGAAAAGACACAAAAGTAACCAAAGTTGCTGGAAAAATGTTATAATTAATTCTATGTAGACAGTGATAGCAAGTTAAATTGGTCTAATTATTTATGTTTATTTTTCTATATTTGTAGAAATTTGATTAGGATAAATATGTATTTACTTAGTGCCAACTCTCTTACAGAAGAAAAATAAAACTCATGTTTCAAAATTAAATAGGTCAGTAGTCACAATTTAAATGCATTCCTTTAATTCAATTTATATCATGTAACTGTATATATATTTAAAATTACAATACATATTAACTTCTAATACTTTTATTTTGGGTTTAGTGTAGAGCCATTCAATAATACAAAATGACACTGTATAGTTCTTGTAAAATTTACAACATCAATAGATAAAATGTTATTTCCTACTTTATTTATACCACAAATTATTTCACTATTAATAACTATATGGGATATATAGTCAAGATGTTTAAATATATACATTACATATTTTCATTATCAATATTTTTTTTTCTTTCAATATTTTTAAAATATATTTTTAAATGAGAACAATAACTCAAATTCATTGATACCAATTTTGCCCAGTTTCATTTCTAACCTCTGAGGTGTAGTAATGAACTGGAAGGCAAAGAGGTGCTCTCTTAGGGCTAGAATTGTTGGAGTAGAGACAAATTATGTCATGTCATGTCATATCAAGTCATGTCATGCCATGCTATGCTATACTATGCTATACTTTCATATAATGAAAAGAAGAAAATGAAATAAGATAAGACTGCCTATAACTAACAGAGTGAGTCTATTTGTAATGTGAAGGCCACTTTACCCAGGGTCATCAGGAGTACTGTTGACAAGATTACATTAGAGGAAACATCTGAATGTCAGAAAAACCAGAGTAATCAAAGATAATGGGGGAAGTTTGCACTAGATCAAAGAAACTTGAGAAGGCTGAGAAGATGGATAGGGCTCTGGGTTCCTTTTGCCTAATTAAGGTAGTGTAGCCCTACATTTTCTATCTTAAATTATAGTGTCCTCCTAAAAAGTCTCATTTGAAGACATGATTTGTTGATGATAAAACAGCTTGCAAATCACTGATCCAGTCTCTTTGGTGTTATGAGAATAGAGAAAGAGTTAGTTACATTCAAATTAAAAGTTCTGTTCTATTTCATGACATGTCATTCTAGCCATGTAAAAATATTCTTGAGGGAGCTTATTTCAGAATCACAGAGTTTTATATTTGTGTAGTAATATACATGCATCAATCAAACCAGAAAGCCTTATTTCTGAATGAATTATGAATGCCACCAGAAATAAAGCAAATCCTACACAGTATAAAAATCACTAATAAAAATGATGAGATGATGGAAATAAAGGCATGAAGGCAATGTTTCTTTTCTTTAAAGTGATACCTGAAAGTAGCAGTTCCATGTTGCTATTGCTGAGTGTTGCATTGACTCTCCCAGTGGAAGCATTGAAACTGGTAACTGTCAAGGTCATAGGTTGCTTCCTTCCTTTATAATTGTAAGAGCCTTTCCATATATAATTCTGGGCAAACACATCATCAGGAACTGTGAACAAATTAAACATAAACATTAATTATTAAAATATATTAATTATTAAAACATAAATAAACATTAATTTTACAGTGCCCCATAAATATAAGCATTAAGTATCAGATTAATGAGTATTAGTTCATAGATTAATCATTTTTCTAAATATACAAGAAAAAGAAGGTGCATTATAAAATGAATTTTTCACATACGTGTTTGAATCTTTTTAGACTAAACCAAAATAATGATAGCCTAGATTTGTACATACATCATCATCAATGAGAGATAAGTAAGCCACACCGATTAAAGACGTTAAGACTGAGAATCCAGCTAAATGCCATTTACTTATATTTGGCTTCATATAATATCTTTCTTTCAGAAGGAAAATAAAAATATTTTATTGAGTCAAGTCAGTCTATATACAAGTTCCAGGATGCCTGCTCTTCACCTAGCAGCAGAGATAGGCTCACAGGAAGAAGGACATGGAGTTAAAATCTCCCTTGCTGAGCAGCTTTGGAAGACTGGCAGGAGGGATGCTCCTTGTCTCCTTTACAGAATACTGAGCTCAGTTATTTCAATAATAGGTGCTCCTGAGGAAGAACAGGGCTCCCTTGGTTTGCTCCTCACAGCTTTGAGGTTTACAAGTATTTTTAGAAATAAAAGAATTGTCACTAGAATTGGTGAACTCTCATGGGAAAGAGATGAGTTGTGGTAGAATCAAAGAATATTCTACTATAAAATTTTCACCCAAAGAAGAAACATTCTTAATGTTAAAGGCATACAAATAAATAAGACATTATATTTATATAAATTAGTAATGTAATTTATAACCAATATAAATTAGGTGTTTCAAAGTCTACTTAGATCCTGGTAAGAGGCTGAAAAAAGCTTCCATTAATCCTGTACATCACAATAAAGCACATTCTTAGATATCAACTCTTCAAAACAGCCATGCCTGTTTGTGTGAGTGAATGAATAACATAGATTTGGAGAAAAACCTTTCTTTTTTTCTTTCTAACACGTTATTGATATTTGTTACCTGATTTTCTCTACACCCATCACAATTCTTACTGCACCAATCACAGAAACTGAAGTTACAAATTGTACATTCCCTGAAATCTACTCAGCAAACAAATGAAGCCACGGTAGAAGATGAATACAGAGTGCACTCATGAGTTGAGCTGTTACATTGTATTTGATAATTCAAAAGCAATATAGCAGAGAGACTAGCAGTGCAGCACTGCAGCTAGGATACTTAAGTCCCTCCTTTACAGCTTACAAACTGCGTGGCTTCTCCTAAATTACTTAACTCTCTAAACCTGAATTTCCTTATCATTAATGTGGAATTACCATAGAGTTTACAAGGAAGATTAAATGAATATGAAGTTTTGCTAAGTGTTAGTTGTTATCATTATTATTATACAGATAAAATAGTAAAAATTTTTACTATTTGGGCCTTATATATCATTATATATATAGTATATATATATATAGTATAGTATTTACTATATATACATACTATGTACATATATGTACATAGTATGTACATATATATATATATAGACAGAGAGAACACGCAGTTAGTATCATGAAAAATCCATAGTCCTGGCTCAGGGACCTTTGCAACTCATCCTAAGAGTGGCACTCCATCCCCAAACCTCAAACTACACAACTATGCTCTGCATGTAAAGGAGACCTTACCTAAAAATGTGATACAATGTACTGGTAAAAAGTCCTTGACTTGGTAAGCAACTTTGGTTCAGTTCAGTTCAGTAGCTCAGTTGTGTCCGACTCTTTGTGACTCCATGAACTGCAGCATGCCAGGCCTCCCTATCCATGACCAACTGCCAGAGTCTGCCAAAACCCATGCCCACTGAGTCAGAGAGGCCATCCAACTATTTCATCCTCTGTTGTCCCCTTCTCCTCCTGCCCTCAATCTTTCCCAGCATCAGGATTTTTCAAATAAGTCAGTTCTTCGCATCAGGTGGCCAAAGTACTGGAGTTTCAGCTTCAACATCAGTCCTTCCAGTGAACACCCAGGACTCATCTCCATTAGGATGGACTGGTTGGATCTCCTTGCAGTCCAAGGAACTCTCGAGAGACTTCTCCAACACCACAGTTCAAAACCATCAATTCTTTGGCACGCAGCTTTCTTTATAGTCCAACTCTCACATCCATACATGACCACAGGAAAAACCATAGCTTTGACTAGAGGGACCTTTGTTGACAAAGTAATGTCTCTGCTTTTTCTTTTCTTTTTTTTTTTTTACTATGGAACACTTTACGAATTTGCATGTCATCCTTGCTCAGGGGCCATGCTAATCTTCTCTGTATTATTCCAATTTTAGTATATGTGCTGCCGAAGCGAGCACTGTCTCTGCTTTTTAATATGCTGTCTAAGTTGGTCATAACTTTCCTTTCAAGGAGTAAGAGTCTTTTAATTTCATAGCAGCAAGCACCATCTGCAGTGATTTTGGAATCCCAAAAAATAAAGTCTGACACAGTTTCCACTGTTTCCCCATCTAATTCCCATGAAGTGATGGGATCAGATGCCATGATCTTAGTTTTCTGAATGTTGAGCTTTAAGCCAGCTTTTTCACTCTCCTCTTTCACTTTCATCAGCAGGCTCTTTAGTTCTTCTTCACTTTCTGCCATAAGGGTGGTGACATCTGCATATCTGAGGTTATTGATATTTCTCCCAGCAATCTTGATTCCAGTTTTTGCTTCCTCCAGCCCAGCATTTCTCATGATATACTCTGCGTATGAGTTAAATAAGCAGGGTGACAATATACAGCCTTGATGTACTCCTTTTCTTATTTGGAACCAAACTGTTGTTCCATATCCTGTTCTAACTGTTGCTTCCTGACCTGCATACAGGTTTCTCAAGAGGCAGGTCAGGTGGTCTGCCATGCCCATCTCATTCAGAATTTCCCACAGTTTGTTGTGATCTACACTGTCAAAGGCTTTGGCATAGTCAATAAAGCAGAAATAGGTGTTTTTCTGAAACTCGCTTGCTTTTTCAATAATCCAGCCAATGTTGGCAATTTGATCTCTGGTTCCTTTGCCTTTTCTAAAACCAGCATGAATATCTGGAAGTTCATGGTTCATGTATTGCTGAAGCCTGGCTTGGAGAATTTTGAGCATTACTTTACTAGCATGTGAGATGAGTGCAATTGTGCCATAGTTTGAGCATTCTTTGTGATTGCCTTTCTTTGGGATTAGAATGAAAACTGACTTTTCTAGTCCTGTGGCCACTGCAGAGTTTTCTAAATTTGCTGACATATTGAGTACAGCACTTTCACAGCATCATCTTTTAGGATTTGAAATAGCTCCACTGGAATTCCATCACCTCCACTAGCTTTGTTCATAGTGATGCTTCCTAAGGCCCACTTGACTTCACATTCCAGGATGTCTGGCTCTAGGTGAGTGTGAGTGATCACAGCATCATGATTATCTGGGTCATGAAGATCTTTTTTGTACAGTTCTTCTGTGTATTCTTGCCACCTCTTCTTAATATCTTCTGCTTCTGTTAGGTCCATACCATTTCTGTCCTTTTTTGAGCCCATCTTTGCATGAAATGTTCCCTTGGTATCTCTAATTTTCTTGAATTGATCTCTAGTCTTTGCCATTCTATTGTTTTCCTCTATTTCTTTGCTTTGATCACTGAGGAAGGCTTCTCATCTCTCCTTGATATTCTTTGGATCTCAGCATTCAAATGAGTATATTTTCCCTTTTCTCCTTTGCTTTTCACTTCCCTTCTTTTCACAGCTATTTGTAAGGCCTCCTCAGACAGCCATTGTGCTTTTTTGCATTACTTTTTCTTGGGGATGGTCTTGATTCCTGTCTCCTGAACAACGTCATGAACCTCTGTCCATAGTTCATCAGGCATCCTGTCTATCAGATCTAGTCCTTTAAATCTATTTCTCACTTCCACTGTATAGTCATAACAGATTTGATTTAGGTCATACCTGACTGGTCTAGTGGTTTTCCCCACTTTCCTTAATTTAAGTCTGAATTTGGCAATAAGGAGTTCATGATCTGAGCCACAGTCAGCTCCTGATTTTGTTTTTGCTGACTGTATAGAGCTTCTCCATCTTTGGCTGCAAAGAATATAATCAATCTGACTTCAGTGTTGACCATCTGGTGATGTCCATGTGTAGAGTCTTCTCTTGTGTTGTTGGAAGAGGGTGTTTGCTGTGACCAGTGCATTCTCTTGACAGAACTCTATTATCCTTTGCCCTGTTTCATTCTGTACTCTAAGGCCAAATTTGCCTGTTATTCCAGGTGTTTCTTGACTTCCTGCTTTTGCATTGCAGTCCCCTATAATGAAAAGGACATCTTTTGGGGGTGTTAGTTCTTGAAAGTCTTGGGGGCTTCATAGAACCGTTCAACTTAAAGAGCAGTTAATTTAAAAAATATACCTTTTAAATATTTAATTTAAAATAATTTTGAAGTGGGAGTGACAAGTTAAATTATCTTGTACTAGAAAGTTCTGGAATTTGGATGTAATGGACTCACAGGTGGAGGGTAAGAGGAACAGCAAGGGAGAAAGATATTCTAATAGCAGTGCCTGGCAAATTAGTAGGTACTCAATAAATGTGCTATTCTTATCTTTCTCATTGTTTATTTTCCCCTGGCCTATACTATGATTTCTGTTTGCTACTTCTGAATATTTAACAAAAATCTGCTACATCTGGTGATTTGTCCATGGTGCTTAGGGGAATTAAGAAAGTTGGTTGAACGAGATTAAAAAGCACTCCAATGGCAGAAGAACACAGCAATGGAAAGAAGTAGGTAGTGGCGGCAGCTACTCTGTATCAGGATAAATTATTGATGTGGTTGTAAACGTTTAACAACTGGCACTTCAGAAAACAAATCGACAAATTGATTTGTATTAATAGTATTTGCTGATTCTATAGTGTATATATTTCCATAACTGCAGATTTCAAACCATGAACATGACAACACTGAATGCAGAGTTTGGAAGAATGCACAGAACTGGCTAGAGCAGAGCTCTAGCTCGAGGCTCCAGCATGCCACCACCACCCTCCACCTTTCCCACACACAACCGAGAAATGTGAGTCATCATAGCATGGGAGGTAGACACCATTTGGTCATTTAAATCCCTATGTACAACGGAGATGATAATGCTTTCTATTGTTGAGCCTAATGTGAGTCTTAAGACCCAGAGGAATCGGGTGGAGAGGGAGGTGAGAGGGGGGATTGGGATGGGGAATACGTGTATATCTATGGCTGATTCATATCAATGTATGACAAAACCCACTGAAATGTTGTGAAGTAATTAGCCTCCAACTAATAAAAAAAAATAAAAAGAAAAAAAGAAAAAAGAAAAAAAACAACCCCACATGATTATATCAATAGATGCACGAAAAGAATTTGACAAATTTCAACATCCATCCCCGACAAAAATTCTCAAGAAACCAATAATAGAAGGTATGAAATGGTGAATTACAATAAAAAATATGTATTAAAAAAATAATAAAGATTTATACTACTTATTCAGTAGTTCTTGTAAACTCTAAAATGTTATCCAACTAAAGCTGACGTGAAGCACAATGAAAAGGAGGACGACAATGATGATTATGATCTTTTCTTTTCCAAGATATTTTTTAACTTAAACTTTGCTTCATGGGCCTCATAGCACTGCCATGTTCCTGACTTTGATACCACTGCCAAATTATTGTTTCTTTGGGGTAGTCTAATCACTGTGTCATGATTTTAAAAGAAATGTTTCTAATATTTTCCCACTTTAGATGAAATTGCTCTAGAGTTTTATAGCTACCTTTACCCCGGTTAAAGAAATTCTTTTTCTTTCTAATTTATTAAAACTCTTAAAAAATTATAAATAGATGTTCAATCTTATAAAATAGTTTCTGTACAAGTCTTGTTCATAATTTGTGATGTTACTTTTTTAATGTGATAGATTATGTTTAACAATTATTTACATATCATGAAAATATCTATGTATATCTATCATCAAAACTATTTGTTGATAATGTTTTATCTTTATGATAATGGTGTACAGTTGATCCTTGAACAACATGGATTTAAACTGTGAGGCTCCACTTATGCACAGATTTTTTTCAATAGTAAATACTAGAGTACTACTATACTGATCGATGATTGGCTGAATTCATGGATGTAGAATCACAAATACAAAGGAATCTTGAGTAAAGAAGAAACACAGACTGAGGGTTAACTACAAGCTATATACAGGGTTTTTGATTGCACTGAGAGCCTATCACCTTTAACCCACTTGCTGTTCAAGAGTCAACTGTATTTAATTCACTAAGGTTTTAAGTAGGACTTTTTAATGTATAATCCTACATCAAATGGGCCTATAATTTTTTCTTTTTTATAATGTCTATTTACTTGAGTTATTAGAGTTATACTGGACCCATAAAATGAGCTTCTTTAATAGCTTTTATAAAACTGAGATGATCTGTTCTGCTCCTTCAAAATTCTGTAGAGCTTATCAGTAGAGGCATATTTTTTTCTTGTGGAACTAGCTTTAACTACTACTTTATTTCTTATAGTATGGTTCATTTTTCTCCTATTAGTTATGTTAAGATACACTTTTTGAGTAACTTGTCAATATTTAACTTTTTAAAAATTGATAATTAAAATTCATGTCAATGTATGACAAAACCCACTGAAATGTTGTGAAGTAATTAGCCTCCAACTAATTAAAATAAATAAATAAATAAAAGAAAAAAATAATAAAATAAAAATTGATTATTATGTATTTTCTGTTGTTTAGTCACTCAGTTGTATCTGACTTTTTGTGACCCCATGGACTTCCCTGTCCTACACTATCTCCTGGAGTTTTGCACAAACTCATGTCCATTATCCTGAAGAAGGAAATGGCAACCCACTCCAGTATTCTTGCCTTGAGAATGCCATGGACAGAGGAGCCTGGCTGGCTCCATGGGGTTGCAAAGAGTTGGACACAACTGCGCTACTATCACTCATGACCATTGATTCAGTGATGCCATCCAACCATCTCATCTTCTATCACCCCCTTTTCCTCCTGCCTTCAATCTTTCCCAGGGTCTTTTCCAATGAGTCAACTCTTCAAATCAGGTGGCTAAAGTATTGGAGCTTCAGTTTCAGTATCAGTCCTTCCAATGAATATTCAGGACTGATTTCCTTTCTGGTTTACTGGTTTAATCTCCTTGCTGTCCAAAGGACTCTCAAGAGTCTTCAACACCACAGTTTGAAAGTATCAATTCTTTGGCGCTCAGCCTTCTTTATAGTCCAACTCTCACATCCGTAGCTTTGACAAAACCATAGCTTTGACTATACGGACCTTAGTCAGCAAAGTGATGTCTCTGCTTTTTAATATGCTGTCTAGGTTTGTCATAGCTTTTCTTCCAAAGAGCAAGTGTCTTAATTTCATAGCTGCATTCACCATTCACAGTGGTTTTGCAGTCCAAGAAAATAAAGTCTGTCATTGTTTTCATTTTTCCCCCATCTATTTGCCATTTAGTGATGGGACTAGATGCCATGATCTTAGTTTTTTGAATGTTCAGTTTTAAGCCAGCTTTTCCACTCTCCTATTTCACCTTCATCAAGAAGCTCTTTAGTTCCTCTTTGCTTTCTTCCATTAGGGTGGTGTTATCTGCATATCTGAGGAAATTGATATTTCTCCTGGCAATCTGGATTCCAGCTTGAGCTTCATCCAGTCCAGCATTTTGCATGATGTACTCTGCATATAAGGTGAATAAGAACGGTGACAGAATACAACCTTGATGTACTCCTATACCAATTTTGAACAAGTCCATTGTTCCATGGCCAGTTTTAACAGTTGCTTCTCAATGTGTATACAGATTTCTCAGGAGGCAGGTAAGGTGGTCTGGTATTTTCTGTTATATATTATTAATTTATTCAATATATTCTCTAGTTATTCACATTTCCTTTTGAAATGTTATTTTATTTTTGTTCCTTTCTTGATCAGTCTTACCAGAAATTTTTCACTGTGAGCATTTTATAAAATAACTACCTTTGGCTCTGTTGAGATTATTTTATTATATCTTCAGATTTTTTTAGTTTATTTGTTCATTTTTATTATATTGAATTCTGCTTTACTTTTGTCATTCCATTATACTTTTTATATATTCTTAATAGGACATTAATCAATTCTGAGGCTTTCTTTTCTTCTAATATAAGGGTTTAAAGCTTTATATTTCCTTCACATCTTTACATCTTCTAGTCCCCAAGTTTTGATATTTAGATTTTTCAGCATAATTAAGTTCTATTGTTATATTTTCCATTTTAATTTTTTCCTCAATTCATAAGTTATTCATTCGTATTCATTTTGTTCTTAATTTCCAAACACTGAAGCATTTAAAAAAATTATCCATTTTCTTATTGACTTTCAACTGCACCATGGTCAGATAAGATTAACTTGGCTTTGAAATTTATGTAGATTTATTTATTTCTTGATATATGTTCAACTCTTATAGCTTTCCCATGAAACTTTAAAGAAAATATATATTATTTCATTGGTTGATGAGAAATATTTACATGTATATATATATATATATATATACTACTCCATGGGGTTGCAGAGAGTTGGACACGACTGAGCAACTAACAATTTTTTAAAAATATTATATCACACATAGTTTTTTGTTTAGCTCTTCCATATTCTTTAAAAAAAAATTGTCAGCCTGATTGGTGGCCACTGGCCATATTTTGCTGAAGACAGTCTAGGGTTATACTCTATGTGCTGGAGCTATTATTCTGAGCACACTTCTGGCTCTCAGATAAAGCATCTTTCTTGGAAAGTTCTGGGCATTGATTGACCATTGTGGTTTTCTGATTCCATGCAATGTTTTCTCTCTTATGATGACATATTCATCGGTTACTTCAGAGAAATTCAGTCTGTTTTCATTGACTATTGAAAAAAATCAGTTTTTTGGACTGATTTTTTTTTTTTTGGTAGGCAGTACAGTTTCACCGTATGTACACTGAGAACTTCTGAAACCAACAAATATTACATTCTAACATTGTACCTGGCTAATTACAACTGGACCAAATCTATTTCCAAGGTAGATTATATGTTGAGGCTTTAATTCTATGTGTAGCTTTTCATTTCTACCATGTAAATATAATATTTACTAATACGCTAAAAAGCAGGTCTCATATGCTGAGGCCCTACCATGAGCTAAGCACTTTATACTTCATTTCCATGAAGTTCATTCATATTAATCTAATCATCATTATTGTTTTTTTGTATAGATAAAGAAATGGAGGCCCAGATGTAGAAAGTATCTTTTCCAGAGCTTTTGGGTAGGCAGTGTATAAAATGGGAATTACATTATGGTTATAGGACTTCAAGTTCCCTACGTTTAATAATTAAATAATTTTGGTTTTAAATCAAATCATTGAAAATAGACTGGACAAGTTCTAGAAGTTGGTAAACTTTTACTCTCAACTCCAAGTGTATTTGGTTCCTTCTTTAAAAAAATTACATTTAAAAATTACATATAAACCTCATTTTGATTTTAGTTTTTTAAATAAAACATTACCATTATTTTATAGCTATTTGCAGATATTCTTGAAGGGAAACTTTATAGAGAGAACTATACAAAATATTTTTGGAATATTAACATGTCACAGTATTACACTGCTTGAAGTTCAACATCTTATAATACACATTTTCAAATTTCAAATTCTAAACAGTAAAATGCATCATTTTCCCATGCTGAAATATATTTTTCTAAATAAATGGTCATCACTTTGTTAATGATCACCTTTAGAAACCATGACTACTAGAAAAGCAATTGAAAAGACTAACCACTTAGCTTTGGACTGGGTGTTCCAAGCGCAGGCCTAGGATCTTTCACCAATATTTTGGAACCAGCTATGAAAAGAAACAGAAACGTTTACAAAGTTTAATATAATTAATAACACACATATACAGACACACACATACACAATGTGATGCCTTGTCAATTTTATTCTCTGACATATCACAATTTTCTCCAAAATGTTCTGTTCACTATAGCATCTCAGTCCCCACTCAACACTACTATTGTACAGCTAACAACTTTAATAATTATCTTCATTAGAATCCAGTGTGGCAAAGAGAATATTAGTGCTACCTTAGCATTTTTGCATCCTATTTCTTATTTTAAAGGCATAAATCAATATGGAAACAATTGATCCCAACATGGAAGCTGAGGACTAAAGGTATGTTCCTGTTGCTTAAAGACAAATAATTTGGATAGGTTTCATGTTTAAGAGTTAAAAATTATAGGGAATTCACTGGTGATCTTGTGGTTAATACTCGGCTCCTTCATAGGCCAGGCCCAATCCCTGGTCAGGCAACTAGGATCCCACAAGCTCTGTGGCATGGCCAAAAAAGAAAGAGGAAGAACTGAGTAAAAAAATTGTTAAGGTATCCCATGGTGTCATACGAAATTGACTAGACTCAAAGGTAAAGACGTAAAGTTCCAAGCCAAACCAAGAGGAGCCCAGAATCCTGTGCGGTGCTGAATATGTCTGCAAAGTTGAAGCAGCTGTGATATGCAGTGCTTGTGGACCTGTAAAGATGTACATCTTTGACCAAAGAACAAGGTGATGTCTTTAAAGGCTTAAAGAGAAGTTATTTGGGTGAACATCACCTTGGCTGCAAGATAGAGAATAATTTGGAAACAAGTAGGTATCGATTTGGACAGAGAAATTAGAAGACCATTTTAGTAGTCTCAGTAGAGATAATGCTGAGTTAAATGCTATAGTAGTGATGATAAACTGAGAAGTGGATAGATTGTTTTGTTTAAAGCTACTAAAATTCTGGTGGACTTAAAGGGACAGGAAGATGTCAAAGGTGATTACTAGATTTCTATTTATTATGTGATGATGGTACCACTAAGTTAGGGAACATCAAGAGACAACAATGGTGAAGGGAAATTGATGAGTTTATATTTGCATATATTATTTAAATATCTTTGAGAAATTCAAGAAGCAATATCAGGTAAGCAATTGAAAATATAAATCTGGGACTAACAGCAGATATATGAGCTAGAAATATTAATTTGTAAATAACCTTCATAGAGGAGACTAAGTCATTGGCTTGAAATGAATTAGATCACCTAGGGAGAGAACACTGAGTGAAAGGAAGAGTAAAAAAGAACAGAGCTTTAGAAAAGAGAAAACATTAAGCTTAAAAAGGAAATGGAGAATGTGTAGCCAGAAATTTGAGGGGATAAAATATTTATTTATTCAACAAATACTGATTAAACACTTTTCACATATAAGGCACTGCTCCAGTGATCAAAATTAAACTTGTAAATACGTTGACACAGTTTCTGGCTTTTTTTTTTTTTTTTTTGAGCTTATAGTCTAGTTGGAAAAAGGCAGATGAAAGGATAGGAGAGTGGAGAAAGACAATGACAAGTAAATAAAAGAATAAGATCTCACATAGAAGGGATTTCTATCATGAAAAAACTTTAAAAAGAAAAAAATCTATAGCACTCTACAGAAGCAAAGAGAGTGAAACATTTCACAAGGAGAAAGTAATTTACATTTGTGAAGGCTTCAAGACATCAAGAACTAAAGGCCTGAGAAAAATGTATTGATGACTTTATTAAGAATTCTAGAAAAACTTCCTTTATTCCTTCTTCTGTAAACTGTTCTTCCTCTGGTAAACTCATTATATCTTGTCCAGATGGAGATTGTCCTGGTCAAGTAAAGCAGCTACACAGGTAAACACATCACCTAGATATGGTCACACTGTCATATAATCCTGACTGAGAAATGAATTTGGAGATTGATTACATTAAAAACTGACAATCAGACTTCTGGATACTGCTTTCCTAACCAACTTTTGGGAAAGGTTTTCTACCAGATTTACTCTACCAGAAGGATATAAACTCAGGAATGCTGGGAGCAATTTTCACTACTGAAGTGGGTTGAATATTATATGTTCCAAATTTATGTTCACCAGGAACCTCAGAACATGACCTAATTTGGAAACAGTTTTTGAAGATGTAAAAAGGTGGGAATCTTGAGGTGACATATTACTGAGATAATCCTTAAATCCAATGACTGCTGCTTTTCTAAGTGAGGAGGACATGCAGAGATACATAAGAAAAAAGGTCATGTGAAAATAGAAACAGAAATAGCAGGGAGGCCTTTAGGAGCCCCTGAAAGCCAGGGATAGCCAGAAGCCATAGGAAGCTAGGAAGAGGTAAGAAATGGTTCTTCCCTAGAGTCCTCTGAGGATACAGGGCCTTGCTGACACCTTGAGTTTGGGTTTCTGGCCTCAGAACTGTGAGAGAATAAATTCCTATTTTTTTTAAGCCATCCAGCTTGTAGTACATTTTTATGGTGGCCCTAGAAAACTAATATACTTACTGTGAGCAGAGAACTAGGAAAAGTAATGAAGGTAAGAAGGAAAAAGCAGAGCATGAAATGACAACATCACCTCTACTTTTGTTCCTAGTTAATTAATTAATTAATTATTATTATTATTTGTCTCTTATATCTGAGGAAAGCCAAGATAGTACAAAATCTTCTGTTGCAAGTTTTTATAGAGGAATCTTACCTTCACAAACAGGAACTTTTCCAGTCCAGGTGTTATCAGATCTACACACTCTATGTTCTGTTCCACCAGCTAAGAAGAAGCCAGGCTGGCAGGTATAAACTAATGTATATCCATGGGATGGAAGGTCCATTCCTACTACATTTGCATGAGCAGGAGTTTCTGGCTGTTTACAGCTGTGGGCTATGTTAAAGAAAGGAAATAAATGTTCAGTTTTATAAACATGTTAAAAAATTTTGAGATTGGAATCATTATATATTTTTATAGGTGTGTTAATGCCTTTATACGGGCTTCCTTGGTAACTCAGTAGTAAAGAATGAGCCCAATGCAGGAGATACAGGTTCAGTCCCTGGATGGCCACCCATTCCAGTATTCTTCTCTGGGAAATCCCATGGACAGAGGAGCCTGACTCTTTTATGGGGTCACAAAATAGTCAGAGATAACTTAGTGACTAAACAACAATGCCTTTATATAAATATACCTTTAGATATTCCAATGCATCAAGGAAAGCTTGTCAATGTAAATGTAAATGCTTTCATAGACTAGCATTTTCTAAACAATCATCTCTGGAACACTGGTGAATGTTAAAAAATAAATAGAGAAAAAACAAAAGATGTATTCTGGAGAGTCAGTATATATTAGTATTTTAAGGAATCTATTAACTCCTGCAGTAAGATAACTCTTAAAGTTTATCAAACTCAAACTTTATATACCAGTTTAGGAAATATTAATTTGTAATTTTTCATTTATTCACTTCAGTTCAGTTCAGTCGCTCAGTCACGTCTGACTCTTTGCAACCCCATGAATCGCAGCACGACAGGCCTCCCTGTCCATCACCAACGCCCGAAGTTTACTCAAACTTATGTCCATGAAGTTGGTGATGCCATCCAGCCATCTCATCCTCTGTTGTCACCTTCTCCTCCTGCCCCCAATCCCTCCCAGCATCAGGGTCTTCTCAAATGAGTCAGCTCTTTGCATCAAGTGGACAAAGTATTGGAGTTTCAGCTTCAGCAGCAGTCCTTCCAATGAACACCCAGGACTGATATCCTTTAGGATGGAATGTCTGGATCTTCTTGCAGTCCAAAGGACTCTCAAGAGTCTTCTCCAACACCACAGTTCAAAAGCATCAATTCTTCAGCGCTCAGCTTTCTTCACCATCCAACTCTCACATCCATACATAACCACCAAAAAAACCATAGCCTTGACTAGATGGACCTTTGTTGGTAAAGTAATGTCTCTGCTTTTTAATATGCTATCTAGGTTGGTCATAACTATCCTTCCAAGGAGTAAGCGTCTTTTAATTTCATGGCTGCAATCACCATCTGCAGTGATTTTGGAGCACAAAAAATAAAGTCTGATACTGTTTCCTGTTTCCCCATCTATTTGCCATGAAGTGATGGGACCAGATGCCATGATCTTAGTTTTCTGAATGTTGAACTTTAATCCAACTTTTTCACTCTCCTCTTTCACTTTCATCAAGAGGCTTTTTAGTTCCTCTTCACTTTCTGCCATAAGAATGGTGTCATCTGCATATCTGAGGTTATTGATATTTCTTCTGGCAATCTTTATTCCATCTTGTGCTTCCTCCAGCCCAGCGTTTCTCATGATGTACTCTGCATATAAGTTAAATAAGCAGGGTGACAATATACAGCCTTGACGTACTCCTTTTCCTATTTAGAACCAGTCTGTTGTTCCATGTCCAGTTCTAACTGTTGCTTCCTGACCTGCATACAGGTTTCTCAAGAGGCATGTCAGGTGGTCTGATATTCCCATCTCTTTCAGAATTTTCCACACTTTATTGTGGTCCACACAGTCAAAGGCTTTCACATAGTCAATAAAGCTGAAATACATGTTTTTCTGGAACTCTCTTGCTTTTTCGATGATCCAGCGGATGTTGGCAATTTGATCTCTGGTTCCTCTGCCTTTTCTAAAATCAGTTTGAACGTCTGGAAGTTCACGTATTGCTGAAGCATCGCTTGGAGAATTTTAAGCATTACTTTACTAGCGTGTGAGATGAGTGCAATTGTGCGGTAGTTTGAGCATTTTTTGGCATTGCCTTTCTTAGGGCTTAGAATGAAAACTGACCTTTTCCAGTCCTGTGGCCACTGCTGAGTTTTCCAAATTTGCTGGCATATTGAGTGCAGCACTTTCACAGTATCATCTTTCAGGATTTGAAATAGCTCAACTGGAATTCCATCACCTCCACTAGCTTTGTTCGTAGTGATGCTTTCTAAGGCCTACTTGATTTCACATTCCAGGATGTCTGGTTGTGATCACACCATTGTGATTATCTGGGTCGTGAAAGATCTTTTTTGTACAGTTCTTCTGTGTGTTCTTGCCACCTCTACTTAACATCTTCTGCTTCTGTTAGGTCCATACCATTTCTGTCCTTTATCAAACCCATCTTTGCATGAAATGTTCCCTTGGTGTCTCTAATTTTTTTGAAGAGATCTCTAGTCTTTCCCATTGTATTTTTGTCCTCTATTTCTTTGCATTGATCGCTGAGGAAGGCTTTCTTATCTCTCCTTATTCTTTGAGATTCTCCAGGCAAGAATACTGGAGTGCGTTGTCATTTCCTCCTCCAGGGGATCTTCCCCACCCAGGGCTTGAACCTACATCTCCTGTGTCTCCTGTATGGCAGGCAGATTCTTTACCTCTGAGCCACTGGGGAAACCTTTCATTTTAAATTAAAAGGCACATTTTCTAAAGTTAAATTCAGTCACAGTTCAATATGTTGCTTTGCTGTTAATATTACTAATGTAGAAAGTACAACTTAATAATTTTTTGCACACGGTATTTTCTGGCCATATTTTAGGTCCATATGCTGGCAGTAATTGTTCATTCATTTGATTTTTTTGTCTCCTTTTCTCCATGGTTTTACCCATTACTAAATCTCTGTTTTAACTCCACTTATGACACTACTTGATCCTGCCCCTCAGTTTACTTGTTTTGTGTCTTGTGATAACCACTCCCTTCTTGGTCAAGAAGAGATGCTATGAAGAATTCTCCTGCTAAAGAAGACATATCTAATCATGTGTTCATGAATATAGACCCTGTCTGAGCAAGAGTGTTCTGTGGACAAATTTGTTTGGAAAACAATTTTTCCATTTTTTTCTTAGTGGAGAAACAACTAAACTGTAAATGACAACTAGTATTTTAATACTTATGTAAAAAATAATGTTATATGGCTTATATTTAATATAACTCAGTTAATAAAAGTTCATTCTCATTGGGGAAATAAATACAAATAGTCTGTTTCTGCTATATTCTTAACCCTAATTATGCACATATTATAAATTCTAATATGCTCTGTAGTAACAGAAGCTACTTAGTTTTATTTAAATCATTATATGCCAAGTGTAGGTCTCCAAAGAATCTTGGTATACTATGACATGTCTAGTCACATCCCACACAGCTGTTGTAAAGTACGTACACACTCTAAGGAATTCTCTTTTACGGAATTTTGCTGTAAAGTATAAGACAGCCAGGCATGTGACATGACTTCTCACTGGAGTGTTCTACTGCTTTTCAGTAAACTGTGGATCCACATGAGCCCCCATTATTATTTGGGTGATTCTGACAGGGACAGAGTAAATTCGCAGGACTTATTTGGACTTCAGGAAATCCTAAAAGCTAGCTAGATGTCTTTCTGATGAGTATTTCTATTCCTGCTTACTCTTTATTTTTCTCCCCACCCAAAAAAGATGGAGGAAGAGATTAAAAAGAGGAAGTAAGAGGGGGGAAAAAAGGATAACTCACCAGCTAAAATTTATTTCTAACTATAATTCAGAAAAGACTGTTTACTAATCTTTGTTCCTATGCAATCTCGTTAGAAATTTCTTCCAATTTATGGTCAGAGCACATTTAGAAGCTTAAGGAAATTCTAAGCAATATTCAATGATTTGGTTAAGGTATACATACATATTTTTTTTTCATGGATGTTTCTAGCTTAACTCAGATTCTCAGAGAGTTTAACAAGTGAAAAAAGATTGAGTCACTACTATGTTGGAACCTCCTATATCTCACAGTACTTCAGATTCATAGGTACATTTCCATGAACCAAAAAATCATCATTATCTACAATTACCATGTGGCCAAACTGAACACAGTTACAAGAGCTTTACAAAAAGAACAAAACTGTTCCCTGTGCCTTCTGACTTCTTGAAAAATAATGCTCCTCACCAGGCATGGGGTTATGCTCTAGTAATAACACTATATATGTGAATTATGTTTTATAATAACCTAGAAGTAATGTGACTCACCATTTACATGACATAAATTTATTTTCACACTTGGAAAATAATGCATATAAGGTCTTATCCTTTATAAGTATAATTTCTTATACTTACGTATGCACTCAGGCTGAATTCCACTCCATGTGAGGTCAGGAAGGCAAG
The DNA here is from genome assembly GCF_019320065.1 of Cervus canadensis. NCBI lineage: Eukaryota > Metazoa > Chordata > Mammalia > Artiodactyla > Cervidae > Cervus > Cervus canadensis. The sequence goes on along the minus strand of NC_057397.1, from coordinate 49,566,512 downwards.
TCCGTGTTGTAGACCCTTGAAGAAGATGTCCTTTTTTGCAGTGGAACTGCACAACACTTCCCACCTAAAGCAAATTACAGACAAAAAACAAATGTTCCAATGTAACTTCAAATGCAGCAACAGACAGAAAAAAGAAAAAAAATACGGATGATAAAATGCTTTCAAAAGAAATTCTGCATGGTAGAAGTTGGAAGAAAACTTAAATCTGATTTAAAGTAAAAAATGGGGAAAAAAAGACCAAAGAAAAAAAGTAACTTAGATCTGTGTGTACATTCAGCATCAAATGCTTGAATACAACTTATACATAGAAGTCAAACTTTTTGCCATTGTAATTTGAAGAAAATTTGTAAGATACCAAAAGGTCGATAAGCTATATATAAACATAAGATAGACGAAGTTAAATAAAGATATATACATGAAGATGGATAAAGACATATGCAGAAATAAAGATAACTAACAACATAGGAGGCAAATGAATGTGGAAGACAGTAAATGCAATATGAGATTAGACATGAAGGTGTTTACTGAAGGCTGTAGTGGTAACAGAAAAATACAATGGAAGACATTATTTGCACTAAGCTTTTAGTGTTAGTCGCTCAGTCGTGTCTGACTCTTTGTGACTCCATGGACTCGCTAGGCTCCTCCGTCCATGGGATTCTCCAGGCAAGAATACTGGAGTGGGTTGCTATTTCCTTCTCAGAGGATCTTTTAAGAGATATTCAATTTGTATAAACATATAGAACAAAGGTTCTCAAGGTGGGGTCCCAGACCAGTAACCTCAGCAGCACCTAGGAACTTGTCAGAAATAGCAACTCTGGAACCTTAGCAACCAGTTATTTGTGATTTAACAAGTCCTCCAAGAGATTTTAATGAACACTGAAGTTTGAAAACAACTGATAATAACAGTAGAAAAGATAAGAATATTATGAGAAAATACATAGTGGTTAAAACATATACCATGATATTAATAGTTTAGGAAAAAAGAGTACTTTTGGTTAGTTAACACAGATAATTTACACAGTGAACTGGGGATTTGGGATAAAAGTGGTAAATAAAGAGATACGGGTGATAGACCCCAGAGGCATGTATACTTGGCTTTAACTTTGAATCTGATCTTACTTGAATAAGTTATATCTCCTCTTTGAAACTTAATTCCCTATATAAAAGTAAAGATGATATTATTTACCTTGAGATATAAGGATTAAATAAAATAGAATATATTCACTCCATATGGGCATGGGATATAAACTTTAAATAAATTCCAGCAGTAATTATTAGAACAGAGATATAATCAGTTTCTGAAGAATCTCAAATAGCAGGCTACAGTGTTTGAATCTCTCAAAAAAAAAAAAAAAAACCCATAAATCTGCTAAAGCTTTCAGAGCAACTAAAATTTCTGTAGAGAATAATATTTTTTAAAAATTAAACTAACCACTGTATGGGGAAACCACAAAACAGAAGAATGATGAACAGTAATTCTAATTATGAAGCTTGTGTTGCCATTTTAGATTTGAGCGGATAAAGTTTGACCAACTTTTGGCAACAGACATAGAAAGGAGGTTGTTTACTTAAAATATATTACAGGGAGAAAGTTACCAGGATTTATTAAGGGGTTAGAGACAGGAGAAGATAAGGATTATTAGAGTCTTCCACTTCAGGCTTCCCCAGTATATGGAGTCTGAAAATGTTCAATTGTTGCCTTAGGGCTTTTCACATTAAGACAGCTATATTCCACCATCTTCATATTCTTGTTATCAGCAAGAACTATGCTACAACCAAAACATTCAGTTCCAATAGTCATTCTCATAACAACCTTTATCCTTCCAGTTTTCTCATATAATGTCTTCCATTACAGCCTCATCTCTGCATCCAGGAAATTTCTTACCCTCTGAAAGCCTGATTTTGTCCAGTGCTACTACACTGTTCACTCCAGGGAGCACTTTTCATGCTGTATTCAATATGTGCTAAATTCCTCAGTCGTGTCTGAGTCTTTGTGACTGACCCTATGGACTGTAGCCCACCAGACTCCTATGTCCATGGAATTCCCCAGAAGAATACTGGAGTAAGTTACCATTTCCTTCTCCAGGGGATCTTCCCGGGGATTAAGAGCATGCCATTCACATACTCCCTGAAGTTGTGCAATATAGTGCTACAGATTTTTTACTTCCTTGTGTGATTTATACACCTGATCATATAGACTTGGCAATTTTGTTCTTTTGTAAGACCAGCTCTCCAAAACCCACCACCTCAATCAACCCAGCAATATTACTCTAGCTGAATCTCAGTTAATGGCCACCCTTCACCCATAAATCTTCCCTCTTAATCTACCATTTTACTTCCTAAATCTTTCTGAAACTGTCCCCTTCCTTTTCCCCCACATATGCAACTTATTTCAGTCCTCAACATTATTTCTCAATGATTCTCCAACTTTAGCAGATATCTTAATCACCAGAAGGGCTTTTCCAAACACAGATAGCTGAGCCTCCCTCAGGAATTTCTAAGTAAATCCGGAGGAGATCCCCAAATCCACATTTCCAAGTTCCTAGGTAATATTGCTGCTGCAGATCAAGGACCAAACTTTGAAAATTACTATTATAGCCAATTATAATAATCATCTAACCTGTCTCCACATCTCTAATCTTGACCACATTAAATTTATTTTTCACTCGGAAGTTAGAGTGATTTGTTCAACATGAAAGTTCCACTTTAACATTATCCTTTTTAAAATCTTTACTGACTTATCCCTCATAAGATAATGCTACACCATGCTAACTTGGCAGATAAAAGCCTCCATAATCTGATCACTAGCTATCTCTTTAGCATCACCGTTGACCACTTATTTTTACTCAGATTGTGCTCGTATAATATTGAACTTTTGCAGTTCCCATAATGCATGCATATTTTGACACTGCCCCTCCCACATGGAATGCATTTCCCAACTAATTTTTCTTAGGTCTTGCCCTAAAAGATTTAGCTCAGATAAAGTTTCTAGAAAGCTCTCCTTGCAGTAAACAGATCAGGAAAACTGTCTCTTATGTGCTTCCACAGTTCCTTCCATTTTTATCAGTGTTATCGACCTATCCTATAAAATAATCTATTCCATTTGACCCACACACCAAAATAGCTTCTCTCAGCCAAGGGCTCTATGTTATTCACCATCATATATCAACAGCTTAGGAAAGTGTCTTGAAAATGTTGGACCAACTAAAGGGATGGGGACTAATGACTTAGTATAAAACTATTTGACTACTTAAAAAGGTTTAACATGTCTATCCATTTCTTAAAATGCAGTGATATCCTTTCCATAATTTAATAAAGTTAAATCATTATTTGTTCTTTGAAAAGTACATTTGGGTTATTTCAGCAACCTTTATATTAGTAAGGAATGAGAAACATGATGGATTACATACTTTTTAAAAAAAAACTTTTAAGACTTTTTCCTAACATCTGCAATCTTTTCTGAAGTCACAATAAATACTGATTTATATATTAACCAGATACCATAGAACTAAAATCTAAAGTTTTTCCATATATCATTAACACATTTAAATAGTAAAATTTTTGTCAAAGTCACAAATATCTGGTGGTGGTGGTTTAGTCCTGTCAGCTAAGTCCTGTCGGACTCTTGGACTCCATAGACCGTAGCCCACCAGGTTCCTCTGTCCATGGGATTTCCCAGGCAAAAATATTGGAGTGGGTATCCATTTACTCCTCCAGGGGATCTTCTCGATCCAGGGATCAAACCATGGTCTCCTGTATTGCAGGCAGATTCTTTACCAAATGAGTCACCAGGGAAGCCCCATGAATATCTATACCAAATATTTAATAGACCTAGAGTTATACAAATTTAGAAACTGACTTTTATTTGGAATTTGTTACACTCAAATAAATCATCAAAATATTCTCTAGAGACTTCCCTGGAGGTCCACTGGTTATTATTCCATACTTAGTGTAGATCACATGGGTTTGATCCCTGGGTGGGGAATTAGGATCTGGCAAGCCACAGTGCAGCCAGCCAAAAAAAAAAATCTAAATATTTCAAAATGCTCTAGACATATTATAAAATGTTTTCTAAATATTACTGAATTAATTAATAATTTTGCCAGTGATCAATCCACTTAATTGTATATTTTACATTATCTATGCATCCTTTTCCAACTTGCCATGTAAATTCCCTTCTGACTATAAATAATTTCTGACATAAATAATTGGAATATTTGTAGAAAAATAAGTAGCATCACAAAATTTTCCAATTTTCTTTAATTTGTGTCATTTTAGTATGCTGTTTGCAAATGCATTAAAAATTATAAGATATATCTAACTAGTAAGTATGACATATCATCTTTAACTCTTCATTCCCTCTTTTAAATGTTGTATATTGGTGTTTATTAGTATTTTTATAGTTATATTAAACATTTTGCCCAAGGAAAATTGAGGCAGCTTCTAATAAAATTTTGATAAGTTAAAATTAACAAAATTGAAGTAGAAAGGCAAGGTCATAGAAACAAATGTATAACACACATGTTTAAGATGCAAGGGATTTTCAATGACTGAGCATCAATTTTGGGCCCTGAGAAAAACTGAATTAAGGTGTTTTATGAATTTTTATTAAAAGTAATCAGAATGTTTTAATTTTAAATGTTTAATTTTATTTTTTTGCTTTAAAATTCATGTTATGATATTCACCATTTAATGTAAGAAAACACCATGTTAACATTCAAAGTACTTATGTACTTATTTCAATTACAAACTGAAATTCATATATAATTGCTACAGCTGTTTTTTGTTAATTTTGGAAAAGTCATTTAATCCAAAAATCATACTTCCACATATTTTGTAGGGATCATCACATAAAGTAACCAAATGTTAGAAAGGCAAGTTTCAGAGGCAACTCAACAGAACCTATATCTCTTTATAGAGATGCAGGGAACTCTCTGGTGGTCCAGTGGTTAGGACTCCTCACTCTCACTGCCAAAAGTCCGGGTTCCATCCCTGATCAGGGAACTATTCCACATGCTGCAAGGCATGGCCCAAAAAAAACCCCAAAGCAAAAAACCACCAAAAATTCAAAGTTCTTCAATATGGCTTGCCTTTATCTTTTTATCCACTTCTAGCATTACTTTATATCCAATCCTGGACGATCACAAACAGTTGATCATGTTGTCTTTAGTTGATTATTTCTGTCCCCCTACTCCTCAATCATGGATGCTTTTTAGTCTCTGTAGTCAAGACAGAGATTTTCATCAAGGATATTTTGATAGGGTTAAATATCCAAGTGTTAAATAACTTAGAATTAAATATCTAAAAGTCAAAATAAAATATTTATAATACTTTTATATAACAAGTCCTAAGTCAATATAATGTGCCTTCTAAATACCAGAGCTCAATTTAGAGTAATAAGCAGTTAGCAAAATATTTGTGTTTGGCATTTCCTCCATAATTAATCTGGACATTGGATCAATCATTTTGACAGCAACTTTCCTTACTAGCTAAAATTGTTTCAAGTGACAATATTTTAGATAAAAAGAGAGATTACTTTGAATACTTTTTTTTTCCAGTACTAGAGTATTTGTCCTAACAACAGGAGATATATTCTTATATTTTAATAATTATATAAATATCCAAAAATCTACTACATAAATCTTCATAGAAAAGGAGAATGAACAAATAAACATATTAAAAATAAAATTAAGAAATGCAGAGTGCTTCTGCAATTCATAACTTTCCCTTTTCTCCTGTCCCTCCCAGAAGTGGGCTAACCACAGCTATGATTTTATTTAACTCACTACTGGTCACTTGATCAGACCAGAGATAGATACAAAAGTTGGAACATTTTGATTCTTTCTCTGGATCTTTGAAACTGAGATCCAGACGATCTTGCTGCATGTGACTGAGATCTATTTATAGAAATGATATACCTTTTGCCATAGGGCCAATCCACAGAGAAAGAAAATGAAGTACATAAATGCAGAGTAATGGAAGAGACTTAGTACTGTTGTCCCGTTCCTGGATTTTAGGCTTGATGAGTCTCACCCAGATCTCTCTTCTTGTGGCCTGGGACAAACCCACACATGGCTTGTAATGTCTTTAGTTTTAAGCTGCTGCTGCTGCTGCTAAGTCGCTTCAGTCGTGTCCAACGCTGTGCGACCCCATAGAGGCAGCCCACCAGGCTAGTTCAAAATAATTCCTCTTGTAAGCAAGGGTTTTCCTTAACTGCTAGCTATGCCTTTTCTAGTTATATATGACCATATTTATTTGGAATCCACCAATAAATTGATATGTTAGAATTACATAACATTTTTTATTGTTAGCTCTACATAGGTTTAGTAAACATAATTTACATATAAATATATATAATAAGTATATATACAGACATACACATATATCTGCTATACATGTGTAAGAAAGTTGACATCCATAATTTAACATACTTATTATTTCATTTCTAATTTTAATAGAGATTAATATAATTATACATATTAGATTTTAACACATCTTAAATCTAGCCTATTCATATTTATCTAGATAGAATATAATGATCTAATATATGTTTAATATCTAAATAATAGTTTAACTTTGTGATAACATTTTTCAGTGATTATAATAGAAATCTTAAAATGCAGAGTGAATGATTTTATTCATTTCAATGAGTGGCTATTCTAAATTCAATTCTATTCATTTCCATTATTTCAAAGGGCATTTACTAAAAAAGGACACAGATTCTTTAGAAAGTCATCTGATTTAGTGTATAGATACTAACACCGAAATTCTGCATTCTGTAAAAATACTGCCATTGACTCACTTTGTTTTGTTTCAGTTTATTGGCTTATATGATGAGGGTTAATGCTGTTTAGCTAGTTGCTTATTTTTCAAGATCTCAATCAGTTGATAAAACATTTTATGGAGATATGAATCTAAAGTTTTCTGAAAACACCAACACAATAGAGACCAAGACACTTCTTAACACTTTTGTATTACCTAGACAGGCCTGAGGCAAATAGGAAGAACTGGAAAAGCTATCAAATCAATGTTCATACTGTGCCTGAACTGTAGATAAATGAGAACTATTTTTAGCAACAGAAATATGGCACCTTTGATGAGCACTTCCTTTAGAAATAGATGTTCCTCAGGTTCACACTGAATTTCACAGAAAATAGCACAATTTAGAAAACCCTGTGACACAAGGCAATTGGGTAGCGTGTAAATTGGCTATTTTCTTTAGGAATCAGTATGCACTTTGGCTCCCCTATGGCCCCTATAATGAAAATCTTCCTGAATCTCTACACAAAATCTAAACTGGAATAAGGGAGAAAAAGAATGTCAGCCACATATGATTGGGCATGTTAAAGTACTATGTGTTGTGGAATAATAGGTTATGGTTAAATTATTTTTTCAGAAATATTCCACATCAATGATAATGTTTAAAATTATTTTAGTATTTTATATATATATATTATAAGAAAAAAATCTTTTAGTCTTATTGCCTTACTGAATAACCACATTTTTATCTATTTGGTAAGTCTGACTCAGAAGTTTCTCCTTAAACCTCTTTGATCTACACCTTTCCTCACTGTCTCCATATTTCCTGTAGATTTTACTCATTTACTCTCTCACTTAATATTTGTCTTACCTACAAGTTACTGCTTATAGATTTTTCTACGCTCACAGGTTTCTCCAATTTTTCTCTTACTTTATACTCATGGTTAGTCAGGCTATATCTTGAGGCATATATTTCTCCTAATTTCCTATTTTTCCACTCTTTTTTTTTGGCTGTTACCTTTTTAAAAATGTGTTTATGAATGCAGATATAAGCATGACTCTTTTTCTACTTGCATTAACAGGATTTGTGCACTGAATCAAATAAGCCTTTTGATCTAGTTTTATATTAAATGAAAACATTTATTTAAAGTACACACTTGACAAATAACTTAGGCAAGAAAAAGGCAAATACAATATGATATCACTTACATGTGGAATCTAAAAAAATAAACAACGACAACAATATAAATCCAAACTCGCATAAAAAGAGATCAGATCTGTGGTTACCAGAATAGTAGGTGGGGATGGGGCACGGAGAATTGAAGGAAGGTAATCAAAAGGTACAAACTTCTAGTTAAACGAGCAATAAGTACTAGATATGTAATATACAATAATGATGAATATACATAACACTGTGGTATTATATACAGGAAAGTTCTTAAGAGAATAGGTCCTAATAATCATCACAAGGAATTTTTTTCTTTTTTGCCTTTTTAATTGTATCTGTATGAGAAATGGATGCCAACTAATATAACTGCAATAATCATTCCCAATATATATGTCACATCATTGTGCTGTCCACTTTAAATTTATATAGTAATATATATCAGTTATATCTCAATAAAACATGAAAAAATAATAATAAAGTACCTACTTGAAATCCAAATGTATTGTTCTGAGATCCATGACGTGGCACTCCTGGGTTGTCACATGACGTACGGGTGGGTTCTAAAACAAAGAAAATATTCTTTTTCTTAAAAAAAAAAAAGTGTAATATTCCTTTAAAACATATAGGTTTATTTAAATGTATATTTATCCTATATAAAATAATTTTTTTTTATCCTATATAAAATAATTTTAAGAGACCTAGTATTTCATGAAATGGTCCTGGGAATAATAAACAAAAAAATTTAATAAATATCTCCATGAACAGAAACTTGCTAATCTTAAAGCCAAAAATTCAGGTATACTGCAGTTTACACAAATTGTGCAGTCCATGAACTTTGAACCCTTCTAATATAAAAGCACTTGACATCCAATTAACTCTGGTAATAAACAGTTAAAGGAAAATGAAGGCTATGAAAGAGGACCACATGCATGAAACATTTGCTTAGGGACTTTTCTAAGAATTAATCTCAAGTAGGGTAATAGTCCCTTTAAGAAATAATTTATTTTTCAGAAACAAGACTTAGTTATTTGCATTTTTACTGATACCTGTAAGACAGTCAAGCATAAAAATGGTAGGGCTGATAGCCTCTGAGTTGGCCAGCTTGTATGACAGAATTTTTCATAAGTTTACTCAACGTGAAATTTAATTTTAGGAGAAAAAGGAACCCTCATACACTATTGGTTTGGATATAAATTGGTACAGCTGCTGTTGAAAAGAGTGATGAAGGTTTCTCAAAAAACTAAAAATAAAACTACCCTGTGACTCAGCAATTTCAATCCTGGGTATATACACCCCACAAACTAAAGCACTAATTTGAAAAGATGTTCACAGCAGCATTATTTACACTTGCCAAGATATAGAAGCAACCAACAGATGAATGGATAAATAAGATGTGATATACATATATATGAATGAAAAATTGCCATTTGTAGCAACATGGATGGAGTTGGAGGCTATTATGCTGAGTGAAATAAATCAGAGAAAGAAATGCTGTATATCACTTATATGTGGAATCTAAAAAAAATAAATAACAGTAAATATAACAAAAAAAAGCAAACTCACAGATATAGAAGACAATCTAGTGGTTACCAGTGGAAAGAGGGAAGGAGGGAGGGGCAAAAGAAGTGTAGGGAATTAAGAGGTGCAAACCATTATGCATAAAATAAACTAAGATGATACATTGTATAACATGGGAAATAGAGCTAATATTTTATAACTTCACATGAGTACAACCTTTAAAAATTGTGAATCACTATACTAAACACCTGTAAGTTATATAATTTTGTACATCAATTATATTTGAATGAAAATAATAAGAAAACAAAAACACAAAAAATTATGATTAGAGCAATGTACTTAGAACCATTTGAAATCAATATACCTTTGTAATATTTTTGAAGCAAGTTTAATTTCATCTGAGTATGCTTTATTAACTGCAAAAAGTCGGCCACGACTGAGCAACTGAACTGAACTGATACAAATGTTAGTACTTCATGATATTAATATGGAAGCTTTTTTCTTTTTCATTTTATTGGTAAACAGGAAAACTATTTCAAAAGTACTAAAGTAATAAATGTTTAATAATATTAATTTTCAGTGCCTTACAATGGCTTCTATATTTTACATTTTTGTTTTTCATATTTAGCCAACTATAATTTATAGGATAAAGTAAACCATTAAATGTCATTACTAGCTATTAATTCAAAAATTACTGAGCACTGTCCATCTTTCATTAATATTACCTATGCAGTGAGGTGATGAACCACTCCAAGTGCCATCTGCTTGACATATTCTGGTGCTAGATCCCACTAATATGAAAGGAGAATTGCAGCTGAATGAAACCTCTGACTGGTATATAAAGCTTTTGCCGTCTCTTTTTCCTTGGGCAGGTATACCAGGATCACCACAAAATTTTGCTGTAAGTGAAAAGAGAGACAATTGTACAATGATTTAAATTCATCAGAGTTAACGGTTTAGAAAAGTAGTAAAAATAATTGGAATACTGCACTAAAGTGACATGGAATCCATGTTAATCTATCCCATTGAAAATACTTCTGGCTTTTGTCTACATGAATAAATGCTTAATATTCAACTCAGCATAATATTATTTTTTTAAAAATTTTTTCCACCTAATAGACCAGCATAACAGTTATAGATTTTTTAAAATTTTATTTTGACCAGAATCAAACCACATATTTGTACATATAGGCTACAAAATTGGAGTGTATTCTTGAAAAGGATGTGACTCACAAATAGCTCTCAGAAACAAACAACCCATAATAGTCTAGGATGTACCCTGCAGATTGCTCTGTATTTTTCAATGTATATAAAAGATGCAGGTACTTGTTTCATAGATATGTGCTCTGTTGAACACCTGGGTCACGTATCCTAGTATCCTGCTGTCTCCCTCTTCACAATATAGTGCCTGTGTGGTGGTGGTGGTGGTGGTGGGTGGTGGGATGGGTGTGAGTGTTTTTTAAAGAGAAAAGAAGGTCATTAGAATCCAAATTCATGCAAAAACAATCTCAACATTCTGCAGCCATTGAAGAGATAAACTTGACAGTAGTTCTAAGCAAACTGATTAGATGACTCCCTTCAAAACACATTTTTAAAGTACTAAAAACAGACACTATTCTAAGTAACTTTAGGTGCTTGCACTGATTGATAAACAGACTAAGGTTCCTGCACTTGTGAAGTTTATGCTTTTGTGAAGAAAGCAAACAGTAAACATAAATAAGTAAAAATGATAGCATGTGGGAAGATAATAAGTCCCATGGGGAAAAAGAGTGTGGGGGAAGGAGATCAGGACTGTATTGTGGATGTGATAGATGGTGAAGAGTAGTAGTAGATTTTAATAAGGTAGCTAGGCTATCTCTCACTGAGAAAAGTTTTGGAGGAAAAAAAAAAATCACTCCATTCATATCTCAAGACAGAACATTACAGATGGAGGAAACAGCATTGCCAAAGCCCTGTGCTGGGTCAAATCTAGCATGCTAGAGGAAGAACAAGGCCATTGAGTCTGGAGCTGAAGTGTAGTACAGGATGAGATTAGATGACTTCAGAGCCAATAGATATCCAGGCAAAGCACATATAGCATATTTTCAATTTTAAAATTGTAATAAAAAATAAATAACATGTAATTTATGATTTTAACTGTTTAAAAATTTCATTTCTATCAGTTATTTTGTAATTATTTTATAACTTACTTCTGAAGTGTTTTTCATTCATATTTCTGCTGAGTCATTCAACAAAAAACAAGGAGGAGAAATGTAACCACATAAACTTCTCAATCTTCCCCTCACATACCCCATATCATTCCATCTATTTTCTATCTTTATATTTTCATGTACTAAACCAAATAACTATCAGTGTTTGGAATAGAAACTTAAGACACAGGGTTTATTTTCAAAAGGCTTCAGTTTACATTGATACAAACTTCAGGATAAAAAGGCATAGCTTGAACAGAAATAAAGAGAAAAGATTTTCCTCTTCATTAAATACCTAAAATGAGTGAATGTGACTCTTCAATGGATAGGAGAATTGTCTCTTAAGCCAACCTTCTCTGAATTGGAATTCGTACTCTGCCATTTACTAGTAATAGACCTTGAAGTCACTCGGTCATGTCCAGCTCTTTGTGACCACATGGACTGTAGCCTGCGTGGCTCCTCTGTCCATGGGATTCTCCAAGCAAGAATACTGGAGTGGGTTGCCATTCTCTTCTCCAGAGGATCTATCTGAACCAAGGGTTGAACCTGGGTTTCCTGCATTGGTAGGCAGATTCTTTATAGTCTAAGCCACCTGGAAAGTCAACTTTAGGTAGTGCAGTAATATCAAATCTTGTTTTAATTACATAAATGTCTATTTTATTTATCCCATTCTAAATAATCACCCAAAGAGTTTTTTATTTTTTCAATTTATTTGTGGTAAAATCTTTTTAACTTTTTTTTAACCTCATTGAAATGATATATAGGCCTTTCTTGTTTTTCTCCAAGTTTTCTGTTGATATTCTTAATTGCTCTTATTAGCATTTGTAAGGCCCATTGAGAAGGCCTCAAGGAAGCTTCCGAAACCATTTTCTCTTTCAAAAAAGTTCTTAGGTTACTTTGACTTTTGTTTAATAGGAACCAACAAAACAGTTATTTACAATGAGAACACTTCGTATTTAATAACTTGTTAGTCTCTCTAAGTTTAAAAGGATCCATCATTTGGCCGCCATTTAAGAATGCAAAAAGACTTTTGATATGTCAAATATAAACAAACACATACACACTAGAACAACCTAGGAAGATACATAATAGAAAAACCTAGGAAGATCAGATAGGATGTTTACATTAAAGACCTTAAGCCAGCAAATAGAGCAGCTGGTCCCTAAGTGGCAGAGTGACCCTGGGTCTGTACAACTTGACCTCTTTCTCTGAACTCAGGTGTCATTATCTATTAAAATGTCATAACTAAACATACCTACCCAGGAGTTCTGCTATATGTATGTAAAGCAACTGGGTCAAAGTGAGCCTTATTATATTTGGATATCTATTACAATTTAAATGTCTATGGTATTTTACTAGCATTTGTGTTTTAATAGATCCCAAAATAAAACATTATGCTGAGAAACTTAAGATTTTTTCACTCATACCAAACAAACTTTACCATAAACTCAATTCTGTAATATTCTCTTGTATCTATCTATTCTGAAGTAGCTATTGAATAGTTACTACTATAGTCTCAATTAGAACACATTGGTCTATTCTTAGATGATGGTTAGCATGAATCAGAATTTAGATGTTGCATAAATTTCAGTCTAATAGATCACAACTGCTGAAGTACACTAGTTTTATCTCTCATGCTAAATAAAACTGGTTAGTATACTTTCTGCAGCAAATGTGATACGAATGATCTGACGGGCCAGCAAATGGTGGTATTCCCTGCCTAGTATTTGCAATCACTTAACAGTAAGCTCTTCAAATAAACTATCCTGTTTATGATTGGCCTTTTGAAATGAGAAATTTAAAATGTAGTTTATTTTTTCTACTTTTCAGTTACAGGTAGAGCTCTTACATTTCATTTTAAGAGATCCTTTCTTACTCCAAGGTCATTTAGGTAGTCTTATAATCTTTAAAATTTTATATTTAATTCTCTAATGAATTTGACATTGATTTGTTATTTAGTGTAAGACAAAGACTGTCTATGTGTATATATAAATGAACTACCTTATTGCATTAATTGAAATGTCCATTCTTCCCCTACTGATTTGTTCCATAATACATTAAGTATCAATATATGGTTTATACTCTCTATTCTCTTACACTGGTTTACTTTCTATGCCAGCCCCAGTGCCGTAATGTTTTAATTACCATAGCCTTCTAAGTTTAATATCTGCCAAGTATTACACTACATATTAAGGTACAAAAGTGAATGAAACAAGAATGTTTGCCTTCAAGGAACACAAACCTGAGTAGAGGACATCACCCAAAAACAAGATAAGTAAAATGTACAGTGTTTTGCACACAAAGCAGTTTGGCCTAAAATTTAGTCAGAACAGAAGGAATATAAAGGTTGGATTACATAAAAAATAGCTACATTGGTAAATACTGTTTTTAACTGAATTTTAATTATGCATGGGAAAGAGCTTAACAATCTCATTTTTGTTCTAGCAAAATCTGGAAAAAAATATATAACAGTTGTAATCTCAGTAAAGTAGCTCTAAGAGAGTGAAAGTGGAAAAATATAATTTTTAGTATGGAAATTATACTTACGTAAGCACTGTGGTACTTCCCCACTCCAGGTACCATTCCCTACACAGGTCAAAACAGCAGGGAAGGACAGTTCATAGCCTGGAGAACAGATGTAGCTGATACTAAAGCCCCAGTCAAAATTTGTTCCTTCCAACCTTCCATTAGAGATCTGGGGAGGAGTTGGGCAGGTAACAGCTGCAATTACATTAAAAATGATTAGACACAGCTGTTGAAATATCCTGGTGTTAACAGAAATAAATATCATTAGAAGAAGCATATGTGCTAATTTAACCTTTTGGAGGACAATATGGTGTGACATGTTTTATTCTCCTGGTAGTATTCCTGAAACATCCCTGGAATTAATTCCTCTAGGATGAGACTACTTCTTGGCAACATAATGTGTACTGGTTCTCAGAGATTCTCTTACAAAATAACAAGCTTCCTGACATTGAAAGAAAGGAAAAAGAGGGTGACCTCCTATCCAGTATACTGCAACTGATAAATTATTAGTTTTATATAAAATTATTTCCAGCAACCTTTAGACAGACTGAAGAGCTGTGTTTGGCTATCTACAGAGTCACACTGCAGCAAGGAGCCTGGGAGTAAATCTGTGACATTTTTGAAACACAGATCATGTATCTCATTAAAATATCTAACTTAGTCCTATTAACCACTTAGATTCATATGCTAAATATTGTAGGGCTCTAAATGAATTATAAAATTTTTAATCATTCATTTTTAAAATTAAGATGTCTTTGAGAAAAGATAGGTTGGATAAGGAGACAGAGATGAAAGGAAAAAGAGGGCCACCGATTATAAAATCTAAAAATGAGGAATGATTTTATTTTGATGACTAGCAACATATATAAATAATTTTTAGAGTTATATAATATTGTCATTATCAAAATCAATAATGTATGAAATAATTTGTAAAATATAAAATGTCTGTTTGTATATTTTCATATACAAACTGTATATTTATCATGATCTGATTAGGAAATTGTGTAATCAAGAAAAAAAGACATGCATTGGAATTATTCTTTTAGTGTTAGATTATGTCAGGGAGACATTAAACTGACAATTCACAGGTATTTAGAGATGTACCTTAATGAGAAATCTCAATGACTAAAAATCAGTATTATAAAACAATACATATTGTCTGACACTGAATGTATAGTATTTTACAAGTAATCAAAAAATCAGCAAAAAGCTTATAGAAATAGTTTCAATGGAAAACAAATAGCATAAAGTAGTAAGCCTATACCTGTATTGACTAAAATATTACTTCTAGATTGCATTCTTCAAAGAAACAGTTTTACCTTTTAAGAACAAGTAGAGTTCTATAATTCAGGCTGATTATTTTCAAATTATAGAAGTTTTTTCTCCCATCCTTGAATAACCAGGTGGATCACCAAATTAAAGTTCTATTTCATTACTACTATATTCTTTATTAAATACTCATTGATCCACATAAATGATGATGGTGACTATGTATCACAGGACATGATATATTTTTTTTTGGCAGTGCCATGTTGGTATGTGGGGTCTTAGTTCCCTGATTAGGGATTGAACCTGTGCCTCTGCATTGGAAGAGCAGAATCTTAACCACTAGTCTGCCAGGAAAGTCCCAGAACATATTTTTGCTGTATTACAGTTCATTGTCATTACTTAGAATGAGATACATTTTTGTTAAAAAATTTTAAAATCTTATATGTTTTATCTATATGGTTTAAAAGTAAAGATTTTGGTACCAGAAAAAATGATGAAATGATACAAAAAACACTATTTAAATTTGTTTTAAATATGCATATTAATACAGAAAATATATAGTGATTATCACTAATAAATATTGACAAAATCATTATCTTACCTCTACAAGTTGGCAGGACTCCACTCCATGTGCCATTAGTTGTACAAGTCCTGATTCTTGAACCATTTAATTCCATTGTATAGCCTGGCTGGCACATGTAAGAAACATTCTGTCCAACCACATAATCATCTCCATATCTCAGTCCATTGGCTGGTATACCTGGGTCTCCACAACTGATTACTATTAATATGGATTGGAAAAGCAGATGGTGAATGTGGCACGTATTTAATGGAGAGGAATAGTAAGCATATGGCATAATTAATATAAAAGTAGGTAAAATTAGTTATTATGCTCATTTTAATGATAAAACATAAGCATATTTAAACCACATACTATCAATTCCTAATTATGACCATTTACTTATTACAGATTCTATACATATGGTCCAGAAATGGTCATTTAGACTCTTAAAATGTTAATATGCTAATATATTGTATGAAACTCTGATGTGGTACCTTCTTTTAATCTGAATTAAATAATCATAGAGAAGCCATGCTATCAGGTCAAGATTTCTAACAGAATATTTTAAATTTATACTCCTATGTATGGTTACTGAAATCTCTAAATTAAGAGGCTTGCTGGACTGAGACCTTATTTTCTGCACAGTATCACTCAACTGGATATTACAATAGTTTTTAACTAAACTGACGTCAGGTACAAAAATAATAATTTTACTGAATAAATGAAAGAATGAATAAACTATAAAATGTGAATTTATCACATACTGGGTGAGATACACAGTTTGTAAGCACAATGAAAACATGAAAATGTCAGTTAGGGATAGAGAAATCAATTTCCCATTTCCACCATCTCATCATCATCCCAAGTGATAGAACAACCCCAAGGAAATTGCAACCTCCACTCTGGAACGTGCCTGCTTCCTGGATTAAGAGTTAGTAAGAGGCCTATGTCAAGTGGTTGCTATATCTGCCTTGTTATTGTCAGTCCAGGAAAGGGTAAACCACTGCCCTGCTCTGCTCTAAGACTCCATGAATACATACAACTCCAACTAGCCCCACCCATACCTGCACCAAGACCCCAATAAAAGGATGGAGAACAAGGTACAATGTGAGCATCCCTCTGATGATACATGATGGACAGACTGGCACAGGGTATCAGTGGCTCAGGGCAGGGGTGGGAGTGGGAAGGCCAGGCAAGGGCACCAGGTGGTAGGAAGCTAAGGCCTATAACATAACCTAGGAAGACAGGGAGGCAGGGAGGCAAATTGCATATGGCAGAGCAGTGGCTCAGTGGTAAAGAATTTGCTTGCTAAGCTGGAGACATGGGTTTGATTCCTGGGTCAAGAAGATCCCCTGGAGAAGGAAATGGCAACCCACTACAATATTCTTGCCTGGAGAATCCCGTGGACAGAGGAGCATGATCAGCTAAGTCCAGGAGGTCGTAAAGAGTCAGACACAACTTGGCAATTAAAAAATAACAACAAAATCTCTAAACCCTTAGCACTTGCTCCATTGTTCCAGTGGACTTCAATTATAAAACACAAATTCAAAGATTAAACCATTAGGAATTTGAGATACTGATCATCAAGTATTAAACCCCAACCATAGGAAACTTTAGAGCATGAAGTTCTGTCAATAATGCTGGTCCATAAATCTGTCCCAGATTACATATAAAATTTCTCATTTATGATGGTTTTTCCAGTAGTCATGTATGGATGTGAGAGTTGGATCATAAAGAAAGCTGAGTGCCAAAGAATTGAGGCTTTTGAACTGTGGTGTTGGAGAAGACTCTTGAGAGTCCCTTGGACTGCAAGGAAATCCAACCAGTCCATCCTAAAGGAGATCAGTCCTGGGTGTTCACTGAAGCTGAAATTCCAATACTTTGGTCACCTGATGTGAAGAACTGAAGCATTTGATGCTGGGTAAGATTGAAGGCAGGAGGAGAAGGGGACAACAGAGGATGACATGGTTGGATGGCATCACTGACTCAATGGACATGAGTTTGAGTAAACTCTGGGAGTTGGTGATGTACAGGGAGGCCTGGCATGCTGCAGTCCACGGTGTTGCAAAGAGTTGGACATGACTGAGTGACTGAACTGAACTGATGATGCCATATAAGAACTTTCAAAAAGATTGGTGACAGCATAAGAAATGCAAGCATATTTAAGTCTAAATATGGCATTTACAAACAAGCTATGTATGCGTGTGTTCATTTATGAACAAGGCTTAATAGAGATCATATATACATAAGCTTCCCTTGTAGCTCAGTTGGTAAAGAATCTGCCTGCAATGCAGGAGACCTGGGTTCGATTCCTGGGTCGGAAAGATCCCCTAGAGAAGAAAATGGCAATGAACTCCAGTATTCTTTCCTGGAGAATCCCATGGACAGAGGCACCTGGCAAGCTACAGTCCATGGGGTCACAAGAGTTGAACACGAATTAGCGACTAAACCACCAAACCACCATAAGCCATAAAAACACTTGCTGTTTTGAAAACCATTATTTGAGCACATTTGGCTAAATGCATTCTTGTGGCTAAGAGAAAAAAGAAAAGAGAAGGGTACATACTTCCTTTTCTGGAGACAAAATCAAGTAGTAAACTGGCCTTTTGGTTTTTTTTTTTTCCTTTTGAATCACTTTTCTTTTCATAAAAGGACAAATAAGCTTACCAGGTAAATCTAGGTTATACTGTCTCATTTTCATTTTTAATAATTTCTAGTATTTTAGATGTCTAGGGTTAAAGACCAAAAATAGATTAAGACAAAGAAGAATTTAATGGCAATTAAATTCTACTGTGCTTTATTAACTTACCATTAAAAATTCTGAATGCCAAGGTTTCTTTCAAATTAATCTAATCTGTTGAGCCAGAAAGTTTTAGGACCATGAATGATGATATTTAAATTACAGAACAATATTCACAACAATCCATTTGATAATCCTCAGAACCCCCAAGAGTTTCCTGAAATCACACTCATCGATGTTTCCATCTGACTCCTAATAAGAGCTCTGTGTATAGAATGATTTTTGTTCTTTTCATTATTGATGAGGAAAATATTTTTTAAAATTGTAAAACTGAGTTGGATAGAAAATCAAATCCTGCTTATTTACCAATATGTGTCAATTCTTTTTGCAGTTTTAAAATGTGTAACAGTATAAACAAGTTTGACTTCAATTTATTTTCTTTTATTTTACTTTTTTATATTTTATATATTATATGTTATTTTATATCTTTAATCTAGATTTAAAATTAAGAAGAAGAAAAGTTAAACCCAATAACAACAGATCATTATTGTTTTCTGGTCAGTACTTTGGAGACTGAATTAGAATTCTGGCAAGAAAGAACAGCTAACCCAATCGTAAGGCACATGAGCTGAGTGAGATGTAGCCACCGAAAGAGATGACAGAGGGTTTATTTTAGAGAAGCACTGAGAAAGAGTTCTGCATATCTTGGCAGCATCATGAATGGAAGGCCTGATAACAACAGCTTCAGAAAGATTTGTCTGGTGGCTTCATAACGAAGCAAAGGCCAGTCAAAGAGGCAGTTTCCAACAGCAACAATCTTTGTAAATAGCACCTGCTCCACAATCAGTTCATTCACCCCCAGCTTGTTTTCAGCAACAAAAAGAGGCTTTCAGATTTTTGTTTTTTGTTTTTTGTTTTTTTGAGGAAAAACCTTAGGATAGTGGCCTTTTAGGACTGTACCCTAAAATTCAGAGACATTAGTGCATAAGAGCAGGTTGCTGTGATTTAATGCAAGAAAATCTCTTCTAAGGTCACCAGAATCCTTGATGCACGCAGCATGAGTGTACGCATGTGCACTCATCCACACACTCACACCCCAAGAAACCCATAGAGACAGTTGTTTTGTCTATTTCCTTTAGAATTATCTAAGCCTAGTCTAGTGCATGACTCATAAGAGATTAAATACTTGTTTCAAGAGCAAATGAGTGAATGAATATGTAAGGAATAATTAAATAACTGAGATTCTCAAAAATATATAAACTTAAAGGTTTAAATTGGGTTTTGTGGGAACTTTTCTCATTAGATTCTATCATGTAATTGATGCCCATTTGATATTATTTATGATACATCTAAGTATAAACCTCTACAGCCAATATAAAATATAACTGTGGTATTTCTAGTCAATCTATGCTACTTCAAACCTACTTTCTCTTTTAGCTTCTTAAATGAGCATTATAACTCTGCCTTTTTAAATAGAATGTCAATATAACACAAATTATTTTTTACTCAGTATCTAATGAACATATTTGCATGGTAATACATATAGATCCATGTGACTTGTTTTTAATGACATGACATTCCCTTGCATGGATATACATACAACATGATTCATGTAATCAATCCCATGCGACAGTTGAGCTATCCCACCATTTTCCCACTGGTCACAAAGCAGCAGTGGATATGTTTCCTCGGGCATTATGACACATGTGCTTTGCTGGGTTTCAAGTCCAGAACAGAGTTCTCCTCTAGCACAGTGAAGTTCCAGAAAGGTGGTCAAGCCATCTCCATGGTAACACCTCTGATTCTATACCATCCCCAAATTCATAAGTCATTTTCCCTTTTTTGTATCTCAGTAAGGTAAATTTTCTTGATATTAACTTTGGCACTATTGACATTCCAAACCAATCACTCTTGGCTACTTTTTATGCATCAGGAATGTTTAACATTGATCTCTACTTGCTAGATACCAATAGCACATGCCACTCACTTGCACTATGACAGTCAAACATAGGTCCAGACACTGCCAAATGTCCCCCGGGAAGCAAAATCACCCCTAAGTGAGAGCACTGCACTGAAGGTTAGCTCTCTTCTGGAGACAAATACTCTCTTCCAACAACACGAGAGACGACACTACACATGGACATCACCAGATGGTCAATATGAAATCAGACTGATTATATTCTTTGGGACAAAAATGAAGAAGCTCTATATGGTCAGCAAAAACAAGACTGGGAGCTGACTATGGCTCAGATCATGAACTCCTCATTGCAAAATTCAGACTTAAAGAAACTAGGGAAAACAACTACCCATTCATTAAAAAGTCTTAAGAGCCAAGGCATGCTGGCATAAGGCTTTTTGAAGGATGTTGCCATCATGGCCATTATCCCTACCATAGCTTGGCCTCAGGATAAAATACAGGGAGGAAACAGAGCCACACCCATCAGCAGAAAATTGGATTAAAGATTTACTGAGCTTGATTCCAGCACAGCCAGCCCCTCCCAGCAGGAAGCATCCACAAGCCTCTTACCTGTCAGAGGACAGACAGGATGAAATCACAATCACAGAAAACTAACCAAATTGATCACAAATCACAGCCTTGTTTAACTCAATGGAACTATGAGCCGTGCCGTGTAGGGCCATCCAAGATGGAGGGGTCATGGGGAAGAGTTCTGACAAATAGTGGTCCACTGGAGAAAGGAATGGCAAACCACTTCAGTATTCTTGCCTTGAGAACCCCATGAACAGTATGAAAAGGCAAAAGATATGACACTGAAAGATGATCTCCCCAGGTTGGTAGGTGCCAAGTATGCTACTGGAGAAGAGTGGAGAAATAGCTCCAGAAAGATTGAAGAGATGTAGCCAGAGTGAAAACAATGCCCAGTTGTGGATGTGACAGGTGATCAAAGTACAGTCCAAAGTTGTAAAGAACAATATTGCATAGGAACCTGGAATGTTAGGTCCATGAATCAATGTAAATTGGAAGTGGTCAAACAGGAGATGGCAAGAGTGAGCATTGACATTTTAGGATTCAGTAAACTACATGGACCAGAAGGCATGAATTTAATTCAGAGGAGTATTAAATCTACTATAATGGCAAGAATTCCTTAGAAGAAATGAACTAGCCTTCCAAGTCAATAAAAGAGTCTGAAATGCAGTACTTGGGTGCAATCTCAAAAACAACTGAATGATTTCTGTTCATTTCCAAGGCAAACTATTCAATATCACAGTAATCCAAGTCTATGCTCCAACCATTAATGTCAAAGAAGCTGAAGCTGAACAGTTCTATGATGACCTACGAGACCTTATAGAACGAACATCAAAGAAAGATGTCCTTTTCATCCTAGGGGACTGAAATGCAAAGTTCAGTTCAGTTCAGTAGCTCAGTCATGTCCAACTCTTTGCAACTCCATGGACTACAGCAATGGCAGGGCTCCCTGTCCATCACCAATTCCCAGAGTTTACTCAAATTCATGTCTATTGAATTGGTTATGCCATCCAACCATCTCATCCTCAGTAATTTCCTTCTCCTCCTGCCTTCAATCTTACCCAGCATCAGGGTTTTTTCAAATGAGTTAGCTCTTCACATCAGGTGGCCACAGTATTGGAGTTTCAGCTTCAACATCAGTCATTCCAAGGAACATTCAGGACTGATTTCCTTTAGGATAGACTGGTTGGATCTCCTTGCAGTCCAAGGGACTCTCAAGAGTCTTCTCCAACACCACAGTTCAAAAGCATCAACTGTTCGGCCCTCAGCTTTTCTTATAGTCCAACTCTCATATCCATATATGACTACTGGAAAAACCATAGCCTTGACTAGATGGACCTTTGTTGGCAAAGAAATGTCTCTTTTTTAATATGCTGTCTAGGTTGGTCATAACTTTCCTTCCAAGGAGCAAGTGTCTTTTAATTTCATGGCTGCAATCACCATATGCAGTGATTTTGGAGCCCCCCCCCAAAAATAGTCTGCCACTGTTTCCCCATCTATTTGCCATGAAGTGATGGGACCAGATGCCATGATCCTATTTTCTGAATGTTGAGCTTTAAGCCAGCTTTTCCATTGTCCTCTTTCACTTTCATCAAGAGGCTCTTTAGTTCTTCACTTTCTGCCATAAAGGATGGGGTCATCTGCATATCTGAGGTTATTGATATTTCTCCCGGCAATCTTGATTCCAGCTCATGCTTCATCCAGCCCAGCATTTCTCATGATGTACTCTGCATATAAGTTAAATAAGCAAGGTGACAATATACAGCCTTGACATACTCCTTTTCCTATTTGGAAACAGTCTGTTGCTCCATGTCCAGTTCTAACTGTTGCTTCCTGACCTGCATGCAGATTTCTCAAGAGGCATGTCAGGTGGGCTGGTATTCCCATCTCTTGAAGAATTTTCCACAGTTTATTGTGATCCACACAGTCGAAGGCTTTGGAATAATCAACAAAGTGGAAATAGATGTTTTTCTGGAACTCTTTTGCTTTTTCGATGATCCAATGGATGTTGGCAATTTGATCTCTGGTTCCGCTGCCTTTTCTAAAACCAGCTTGAACATCTGGAAGTTCACGGTTCACATATTGTTGAAGCCTGGCTTGGAGAATTTTGAGCATTACTTTGCTAGCGTGTGAGATGAGTATAATTGTGTGGTAGTTTGAGCGTTACTTGACATTGCCTTTCTTTGGGATTGGAAAGAAAACTGACCTTTTACAGTCCTGTGACCACTGCTGAGTTTTCCAAATTTGCTGGCATATTTAGTGCAGCACTTTTACTGAATCATCTTTTAGGATTTGAAATAACTCAACTGGAATTCCATCACCTCCACTAGCTTTGTTTGTAGTGATGCTTCCCAAGGCCCACTTGACTTCATATTGCAGGATGTCTGGCTCTAGGTGAGTGAAACACCATCATGGTTATCTGGGTCACGAAGGTCTTTTTTTGTACAGTTCTTCTGTGTATTCTTGCCACCTCTACTTAACATCTTCTGCTTCTGTTAGGTCCATACCATTTCTGTCCTTTTTTGAGCTCATCTTTGCATGAAATGTTCCCTTGGTATTTCTAATTTTTTTGAAGAGATCTCTAGTCTTTCCCATTGTATTTTTGCCCTCTATTTCTTTGCACTGATCACTGAGGAAGGCTTTCTTATCTCTCCTTGCTATTCTTTGGAACTCTGCATCCATATGGGTATATCTTTCCTTTTCTCTTTTGTTTTTGGCTTCTCTTCTTTTCACAGCTATTTGTAAGGCCTCCTCAGACAGCCATTTTGCCTTTTTGCATTGTAGGAAAAGTAGGAAGTCAAGAGATACCTGGAGTCACAGGGAAGTTTGGCTTTGGAGTAGAAAATGAAGCAGGGCAAAGGCTAAGAGTTTTGCCAAGAGAATGCACTGGTTACAGGAAATACTCTCTTCCGACAACACAAATGCTAACAAACGGTAAACACTGAATGACATATTTTTATTTATGCATAAAAATAATAACAATTTGAATGAAAAGGAAAAAAAGGAAAGTTTTGTTTTGCTTAGGTGGGTTTTCCAAAAATTGGAATCAGGAATCTGGTTTAGAAATTTAGTCCAATACTTTAATTTTTTTTCATACCTAGTTTAAATCAATTCATATTTATATCCTTGTATATAGATACTATAAAAAATGCCCACAAAAGACAATTACATTAAATCAAAACTTGACAAAAAATATATTTTATTTGAACTTAGAGTTTCCTTTATCTCTAAGAAATTTAAAAATTAATTCAATGGGAAATTTTCTCCATTTATGTGGTAGAAATAATTACTCACTGGTGAGGCCTGTCAGTAATTGTTTAGTCACTAATTCGTGTCTGACTTTGTGACTCAATGGAACATAGCACGCCAGGATTCCCTGTCCTTCACTGTCTCCCAGAGTTTGCTCAAACTCATGTACATTGAGTTGGTGATGCCATCCAACCATCTCCTCCTCTGTCACCCTCTTCTCCTGCCCTCAGTTTTTCCAGCATCATGGTCTTTTCCACTGAGTCAGCTCTTCGCATCAGGTGGCCAAGTATTGGAGCTTCAGTTTCAGTATCAGGCCTTACAGGGAATATTCAGATTGATTTCCTTTAGGATTGACTGGTATGATCTCCTTGCTGTCCAAGGGACTCTCAAGAGTCTTCTGCAGCACTACAATTCAGATGCATCAATTCGTCAGCACTCAGCCATCTTTATGGTCCAGCTCTCATATCTGTACATGATTATTGTAAAACCAAAGCTTTGTCTAGATGGACCTTTGTCAGCAAAGCAATATCATACGTTTTTTTAATATGTTATCTATGTTTATCATAAGCTATTTTCCAAGAAGGAAGTGTCTTTTACTTTTGTAGCTGCAGCCAAAATCCACAGTGATTTTGTAGCCCAAGAATATAAAATCTGTTACCATTTCCACATTTTCCCCATCTATTTGCCATGAAGTATTGGAACTGGATGCCATGATTTTAGTTTATTGAATGTTGAGTTTTAAACCAGCTTTTTCACTCTCCTCTTTCACCCTCATCAAGATGCTCTTTAGTTCCTCTTTGCTTTCTGCCATTAGAGATACTGCCATATACAGTATCATCTGCATATCTGAGGTTGTTGTTATTTCTCCCAGAATCTTGATTCCAGCATGTGAGTCATCCAGCCCGGCATTTCACATGATGCACTCAGCATATAATTTAAATAAGTTGGGTGACAATTTGCAGCTTTGATGTACTCCCTTCCCAATATGGAACCAGTCGGTTGTTCCATATCCAGTTCTAACTTTTGCTTCTTGACTTGCAACCAGGTTTCTCAGAAGGGAGGTAAGGTGGTCTGATATTCTTATCTCTTTAAAAATTTTCCACAATTTGTTAAGATTCACACAGTTAAAGTTAGTAGTTAGTAAGTCAATTAAATGATTTGGTGCCTCAGTTTCCTGACCTATGCATGTGAGTCTATACCACAATCTCTTCCAGCTCTAAAGTTATACTATTCTATCAATAATAGGTTTAAATCAACTTCCATTGCGAATTAACAAGAAAGACTGAAACTCTGGTCCTAAGTTATTGATTACTGTGTATTAACATTTTCAATATCTTAAATTCTTTAATTATAAAAGTTTAATCCGTTTTAATTTTCACTGAAACTTCTCTCTGTGTTTTTTTTTGGAAGGATAATTTTAGTTCTGCCTTTGGTTTGGGGTGCTACTAGGTTTTAGCAGTTTTTTTGCCTAAATCAAAAAAGATTTAAGGAAGTAAATCAACAATTAAAATTCTCAGTTTTCAGTTTGACAGCAATATATCATTTAAAAGCTAATGCTTGAAATACCTTAGTGAACATAATACTTCTTCTTAAAGGACTTACACAAAAAAAGAGTTTATATTTTGATATGTTATTTCCTACCAGTCTGTCTTGATTAAGTGTTTTTAACTTGGTTAAAATTTTCTTAAGGAAAACAAAGACGATTCAGTAAAAAATTTAATGCAATTTCAGTCTTAAGAATTAGGATGTGTTTATTTGTTTATCTTTACTAAAATTGGCAAACACTTTAGATAAACACTTAGGTATTTACCCATGATTAAGTGAAATTGTTACTCAACATGAAAAAATGTGTTACTCAGCAGATTTCCTTTACTCTGAATGCATTCATTATTTCATTCTTTTTCATAACTGTATATTGCAAACACTTTCCCTGATGACTCAGCAGGTGGGTAAAGTATTCTCCTGCAATGCAGAAGATACAGGAGACTCGGGTACCATTTCTGGGTTGGGATGATCCCCTGGAGGAGGACGTGGCAACCCACTTCAGTATTCCTGCCTGGAGAATTCCTTTGACAGAGGAGCCTGGCAGGCTACAGTCCAAAGGGTCACAAAGAATCAGATATGACTGAATGATTAACACTTGCATATACCAGAAACATGTACCATGTTATGTATAATAAAACTACAAGCCCTTTCTACAAGTATTTTAAAATGGAGTAGAATGGTAAGTCATACGTACTAATAGCTTAAAAAAAAAAGCTCATATGAGATATTTAAGTCAGTCAATAACTATTTACTAAATTTACATATCATGTGCTAGAGGGTCAATGAGATAAAACAGCCCCGATTCTTATTGCCCTTTGAGGTTTATAGTTTAGTGGTATAAGTAATTGCCATAGAAGAGTTAAACAGTGTAGAGAGAGATCAGTTTTAGCTAAAAGGGATATGAGGAAGATGTGCCCTAAGAAGGGTTTTTTTTCCCCAAATGTGCCATTTGAGCTAATATTTCAAGGGTACTGGGTAAGAGTTTTAAAGGCTCAGGTAGGGTGGTGTAGTATGAAAACAACAAAGCCTATTTGTCCAGGGGATCTTCCCGACCCAGGGATTGAACTTATGTCATGTGCAGTGCAGGCAGATTCTTTACCGTCCGAGACACCAGGGAAGCCCTATAGTAGGAAAAGAGTAAAGCATATTTGTTAATTGTTAAATTGTTCAGTTTTACAAAAATGAAACATTTTCAAAGGAAGTGGGAGACCTTCTTTCCTTCAAGATGGAAAAACAAGGAAGTTGTTTTAAAACAACTCCTCAACCCTACCCCCCTCAAAAAAATAAAAATAAAAAATACAACTTTCATCAGGCAGCAAAGCACAGTAATCCTCTAGTGACAGGAAACAAATGAGATGAATGCTATGACTGCCTCATCTTACTGCCCAAAGATATTTTTTCAGTGGGCACAAGAAAAAGGACCCCTGAGTTTTAAAGACGGATTGGACAGAAGAGGACAAAGTAAAACTTTATGAGACGGAGTACAGGAGAGGACACACTTTCACAGAGATCTTTGGAGACCTAGGAGAAAAACTGATTAAGCCAAGACCAAACTGTCCAAAGTGAAATAAAGAACTACTTCCAAAGATGAGATATAACAGTATCTGGTACTGACACAAGGACAGGAATATTAGTTATTACTGACTCAAATCAATAACTGGAAAATATTTTGCTACTGCAGATTTGGCTGATTGTTCTAATAATGCTTATTTCAACAACCTTTGAGCCATAGTTTGTCCTTACCTTTCAAGAGACAAAAATCACACAGTATCTCAACAGCCTTGTCATCACACACAGTTTTCAAGCAAGATATTAACTATTAATACAACCAACTTTCTCCAGAATCACAAATACGACATGGCATTACTTTGATGGCATCCTCCTATGAATAGATTGTTTTCAGTCATTTATTCAGGAAGTACAAATACTCACCAAGGAGCTAAAGAAAAAAAAGTGGCAGGGAATGGATCATTGACCCACACACAGTACAAGGTCTATCTTATGTATTTCTGGAAATTACTAGATCAGCCGAGTGGATCCACTACTGACACCATCAAGAACTATTGACCTTCTTAGCACCAACATCTTTTTGAATCCTGGAAGCAGCATGCTCCTCATTTACAAATTTTACTTATGCCCATTTATTTTGATATTCACAAACTATTTTTAATGAAGGCTTCTATTTCAAAAGTATAATCTGTTCAAATTTCCATACACAAGAAACTCCATTAGTGTCCTGAGAGCCTACTTCATTCAAAGACTTTTGCAACTTCTCATAACTCCTTGAGTGAGTCTCTGAACACACACAAAATAGCTCTTCTTTCAAAAATTTCATGATTTATATGATGCTGCTGCAGTTCCTCTTAATTAATATAAGCAACCATGCTTTTCCAATGGATAGATTATTGTTGGTTAAGTAAATTCTATTTTTTTCCATAGGTAAGCATTAATTTATATATAGGAATTTTAAGTACATTAAAAATCCATCAAGTGGGTAATTTCTTTATGATGCTGAATCACTAGAGTGCTATAAGTTTTTTACATCTCAAGAGGGCAAATCTGCCACTAAAACTTCCCTAAACAGTGCAAGAACCCATAAATAATCAGTCTGCTTTTTAAAAAACCAAGTTAACAATTAATATGTGTGAGATTGGCAAAAGAAAATTTCATTTTATTTCTAGTCTTGAATGTTATATATTTAGTCTTGATTATAGGGGATAATTCATCTCTATTTTTAATATACTGTAAAATTATATTTAATAACACTGATTTCTATGATCCCTCTTTTCTCTGCCTATATAATACCTTGGAAGCTGAAATCTTAAACTCACTAGTATGCACGCGACCATAATATTACTATCATTTTAATGTGAAAGTGAAAGAGTTAGCGGCTCAGTCGTGTCTGACTCTTTGTGACCCTATGGACTAGAGCCCACTAGGCTCCATGGAATTCTTCAGGCAAGAATACTGGAGTGGGTTGCCATTCCCTTCTCCTTGGGATCTTCCCAATCCAGAGATTGAACCCAGGTCTCCTGCATTGCAGGCAGATTCCTTATGGTCTGAACCACCTATAAGTTTTCAAACTCTTGCCTGGTTTGATTAGTTATAATACAAAACACAGACATACATGTTTATACAACTACCTTTCATACGTCTAGTGATATTTCAAAAAATATTGAAAAGAAACTTACTTGTACAGTTAGGCAAAGTTCCAGACCACGTTCCATTGGCTGTGCACTGCCTAACTGAAGGTCCAGAAAGAATATATCCCTCCACGCAGGAATAAATGACTGAACTAGAAAATGTTGTGCCATCAATCCGAAAGACTTTTCCATTGGCTGTTGTCCCAGGGTTACCACACTGTACAGCTATAAAACAAAGTGGTCAAGAGTATATATAAAAATAGTGCATTCAGGAATCCTCTCATCAACAGTTAAGGAATAAATGATTGTTTCAAATTATCCAAAGAAGCTATAAAAATCCTCTAAGGATCGAAGTCTGTTTTATAAGGAGTTAAAATTCAAGATGAATTTATATTGATTTTATTAGTTTACTTACTGGGATACAAATCATAGAATAGCTTTTTTTAAAGTGATTTTTGTTAGTCATTTTGGTAAAAACTTTGCACGTAATTACTTTATGATTGTTTTTGGGTAATACAAAATCTTTCAAAGAAGGATTTTAAGAGTCTCTGCCTAAAAAGCTACTCATGTAAAAATTGGAAGATATGTAATGAGAAGCAACAAAGATTTACTACAATTATATTTGTTACAAAACAAATATAAAATATACACTTAAATATTATAAGCATCATGTTTGTTTTTATATAACTGGCTTGCATTAAAACTTTATAATCTCTATTTCTGGACCAAAGTGTACAAAAATAAACTGAATAAAACAAAGTAGGAATGACTTTCATTAAGTTTTCAATGCATCCTAAATAGCAGTCATAAACATAAATGCCTTATATAATTATTCCATATTTTGTTTAACTACTTGCCATCAATGGCATAAGTGAATTTTTTAAACATATTAAAAAAGAAGCCTATGTCAATCGCAATATCTAATTTTGTTGTAGTATAAGAAAACTTCCTAAGACTACAAATTTTAAGGCTATTTGTATGAATATAAAGTATAATTATAATTTCAGAAAGTACTACATATATCCCTTGCTACATCTTAAGGGAAGTCGCTCAGTCGTGTCCAACTCTTTGCGACCCCATGGACTGTAACCCACCAGGCTCCTCCATCCATGGAATCTTCTAGGCAAGAGTACTGGAGTGGGTTGCCATTTCCTCCTCCAGGGGATCTTCCTAACCCAGGGATCGAACCCGGGTCTCCAGCATTTCAGGCAGACGCTTTACCGTCTGAGCCACCAAGGAATCACTACGTCTTAAATACTTAATTTTGTCTGTCATTTGTAGCAGTGCTATATGTTTGTGGGTAGAGAGGAAACAAACAGTTTGCAAATAATAATTAGAGAATCTTTCATAAAGGTTAGTAATGGGATACTTTTCCATTCTGTGTGTATTCAGGATCTACTAACCAATCACCTGCTGATAAACATGAAATTCAATTTAGTTTAGTTTCTCTTAACATTTTTGGTTATAATATACTCTAGCTTATATATACAACTATGTACATTGATCCTATTTTTAAGATAAATTTCTAAAAGTGGAATTTCTAGATAATTTTAAGTTCTGAAAAATATTTTAAGTATATACAGAGTTATCCAAATTATCAGAACACTATATAACAATACACATTTGTATCAATGGTGTGAAAGTTTGCTTATTGTCACACATCCCCTCCAATACCATGTCCCATCATTTTTAAAAACCTTGTCAGTTTGTCAAAGAATGTTGCACTTTTCAAATCTGCACTTTTTTATTTATTAAGATATTTTGTCATATTCATTTGATATTTTAATTTTATCTATTCCATTCTCAGAAAGGTTTTCAATTACTAAAGGAATACAGTACTACAAAACATTTGGAATAAAAAGAATAAAAAATTACAAATTTCACCTCTCTGTAATATTATCATTTTTATTATATTGACTTTTATTGTTTTCTCTCAAATGACTATCATTTCCCATGATTTTAATAGAGTGCATACTTTTGAATCTAATTTTTCAACTAAGCTTTGTATGATACATTTTCTCATATTGCTTCATGGCTTATTCTAACATTTTTCACTATCATATTATGTAAATATACAATTGCCTATGTAATATTTTTCCTATTGTTGTCAGATTGGTTCCTGTTTTTGGTAGTTATAATGTTTGAAATAAAACTAATGCATCCTTATGATTGTGTGTTCTTTTTAATATTTTTATTTTCTTTAGGAAAAAAATTTTCAAAAATGGAGTTAATAGGTCAAAGCTAACAATATATATGCATTTTCTCAAATTAATCTAAAATGTAATAAAAAGGCTCTAGAAATGCTTTGAAGTTCTAGTTTTGCTGCATATACACTACACTACAATTTCATATTAAAACAGATGGAAAATTATGCTTTGATGTTTAACCATAATTTTCTGATTAGTACTTATGTAGAATTTCTTCTATAACTGCAATTTTTTTTGCTGTTTTGTATTTCTGTTTATTTCTTCTTTCTCTTCATTTACTAGAATCTGTTTTACTAGGTGATTTGCATGCACTCCATTTTATGAGAAAAGTATTAATTCTGTTATATTTGCTACAACTCCTACTTCTGTTCTATCTATAATGTATATATTAACAAAACAAGGCTAGCACTGGGTTGTATTTCATCTATAAATATTTTGCAGCACAGCTGAACAAAAGGTTGACTTAGATATCACCCACATAACGTGCAGCATCACATAAAGACTCTGCCTTTGGTAAACAAGCCTGAGAAATGACGACGGTGGTCTTAGTGTCTTTCGCTCAACAACTTTGTTCCCCAACCTATAACAGAAACTGCGTTGTAATTCTCTCTTTACATTGTTAAATTCAGTCCAGTTAAAAAAGGATAACTGCCTTTCCTAGAATATATAGTTTTAAACATAATAAAAAGTTTCTGAAATATAGTCAGTTAAAAAACTGTTAAGAAGGTTCCACTGGGAATTGCTTTCTATTTATAAAACCAATACATTTGGCACAACATCAAGCAAGTTTCATAAATACCTTTGCAATTTTAGCTTTGCCCTAAAATAATCTCAAAAAAGAGCAATTTAAATTATAAGGATAATTTTCCTGCAACATTTCCTCTTCTAGTCAATATTGCAAAGATTTGATCAAGTTAACTCGGAATCAAACAGAACAATTCTGTGCTGGGCTGTGCTTCGTCGCTCACTTGTGTCTGACTCTTTGAGACCCCATGGACTGTAGCCAACCAGGTTCCTCTGTTCTGGTTATTAGCAATACTCATAAATGAAAAACATCATGTATACTTAGACATCTTTCTGTATTTTACCATTTCTACAAACCTGAAAACTAAAACATATTGTGAGGTAATGTGTTGATGTAAGAACGATTTTTTCCTAGTGCTGTCAACAATATAGAGCACTGTGATGGCGGAGAAATATCTTTTTAGCTTTTCCAATCCTGCTAGCTGCTGTGATGTGAATAATGTTTGTATATAAATGACACTTGAGACATACTTGAGACTAAATTATTAATTATTACCTGTCATATTTCTTTTATAGGATAGTGTTGGTAAAACTGTAATAGTACTACTTTTATTCCATGGTTGAAGACAGAGAGTACTAGAAGGAGTAATTTCACTTAGCAGCACACAGTTGAATTTGATCCACATCAAATTCCAGCACTCTCAATGTTATTAGTTTCTACTTGACTTTACCTTTGCATTCTGGCTGCCTTCCAGTCCAACTGCCATTGGATAAACATGTTCTTTCTTCTGAACCATGAAGGATATAACCAGTATCACAGGCAAAGCGTACAGAGCTCTTGGTTCTGAAATCGCTTTCCTGTCTAGAACCATGACCAGGAGTACCTGGATCCCCACATGTACCAGTAGCATCACCTGCAATTCAGTACAGTTCAAGTTAATTTAATTCAATAAACATTTACTAAATTCATGATTTAGTCCATCAATCCTGTGGGCAATTTTTTTGTTCATGTTGTGCTTTAATATGGTAAGTTGACTGGGTAAAATCATAATTCATATTTTCCATTTGACTCCAGTCATAAGAAAAAGCCTAAAGGAAAAAGAAAATACTTGTGGAGCATGGTGTTATTTTCCATATCAGTGATATTTGGAAACATCTAATAAGTTGAAGACTTTTCATTAGTATTTCCCGAATCTAGTTCGTAACCAAGGTAATGGAAAATTCATAACTCACAATTCTTGGGGCTCAAATGACAATGGGTTCATACAGTTAAAATCTAGAATGTGGATTTGGCAATTTCCATCATTTCCTCTCTGAATTAAAATCAGTTTCTGTTAGAACAGAACTGTGATGTGCTGGAAAATGTAAATATTGAAGTGTAATATTTCTAGTCTAAACTTATACCGCTTAATCTTCTCTATTAATGACCATTGACCAAAGATGAAAAAAACTCCATACTTTTAATACAAAAGTATAAAAATGAGTTGTAAACAAAGACTAGAAACTCTGACTTAAGTTGTTAAGAAGGATTTTGCTCATGACAGGGTGTTTTTCTTGACCATAGTGTTTTGAGTTTGCTCAGGCCCTTTCTCATTTCTTAAATATGTCTAATTAAAGTTGCCACAACATTAGTATTCAATAAGACAGATACAGAAAAGACAGAGAGAGACAGAGAAACAGAGAGAGAAAGTTGAATGTGTAATCATTGAAAGTGCTCTCTGTCTACCTACATGCCAACTTTGACGTTCTCTGTGCATCTGGAATCTTTCCTAATACTTTCTTATCACCATATGTTGCAATATTAATAACCACATAAAGATTTAAGGACACTATTTCACTTTTAAATATATGTATACACACTTTATTCTACAACTAAGTAGTAGCTTTCTAATCCATCGTGAGTGTGTGTGACAGAGAAAATGCTTGTGGGTTTATGTGTATTATCAGTTATCTGAGTGAGTAAATTAACTGATAGTTTTCACACTTTATAGATTAAATGAAGTCCCAGGCAGTGACTTCACAGGATTTAACCATAATTACAAGGAGGGTCTGAAATTAATGAACTATTTCATACCTTTTACCTCTAAAAGAAGAATAATGTGAAACAACTCCTAATAAGTCATCATATGATCTCCACAGAGATACAATAACATAAAAATAAATATGTAAATAAAAAGAACAGGCAGAAAAATAGGCACTAATATCTGGCAGATAGGTAAAAATAGAATGAATAGTATCAAGTAGGGTAACTTCACAGCTCTAAAACTGAAATAAAAATTATTGAAGAAAAATAGTAGCTTAAAGACCTTAGATAATATTTATAAAATGCTTACTTTGTGAAAAAATTATTAAAAACATATTTAATGTTTACATATTCTAAGAAAATGCTGTTGGGATTATAGAGACACAGGAGTTTTCTGTTGCCTTAACAACAAATCAAATTATGATAGATAAACATCTCTCATAAAACTTGTTGGGTTAGTTTAATTTAAAACATTTAAGACTTTATTTTAAAATCAAGCTATTCCATAATCAGTTGCTTAAAAAGTTCAGTTACAAAGAACTGAATTTTAACAGGAAATCACTGATATAATATTACCTTCTGGGGAAAATTATATTTTATATCTGCTAAAATGGAATTGCTAAAGCCTAAGTGATTTGCTATTCTAATGGATAAAAGCATTTCACAGAAAGCAGCATTCTAAAACCACTTATGTTCAATACAACACAGTTCAAAACTTATACTGTAATTTTTCATATATAAGATCAGTATTAATTTGCATTGTAAAGTCTCAATTACCTTAAAAATTCTGATAAATGTAAAAATAATGTTATAGCTTCCCTCATGATATTTTTAAAAGAGAAATGTATTATTGTATCTCTTTAGATTGCTTTGTGTTCAAGCTCAGTTGCTAAGTCCTGTCCAACTCTTTGTGACCCTATGGACTGTAGCCCACCTGCCTCCTCTGTCCATGAAAATTCTCCAGGCAAGAATACTAGAGTGGGTTGCCATTTCTTTCTCCAGGGAATCTTCCTGACTCGGGGATGGAACCCACATCACCTGCATCTCCTGCACTAGCAGGTGGGTTCTTTATCACTGAGCCACCTGGGAAGCCCCGATAATAATACTACTAATAAAATAGCCCCGATCATAATACTAATAATGTAATTTGCAGTAAACATTGTTCAATTTTCCTAGTGGTACCTGAACAATGAGGTTGTGATCCACTCCAATGGCCATTTAATTGGCAAGTCCTTGATGATTGGCCTAGAAGTGTACGCTTTCCTGTGCAGGAATAGTGAACAGTAGACCCAAAGGTATACTTCTCACCAGACAGGACTGCATTAGGAGGAACGCCAGGGTGTCCACAGTCAATCACTACAATACATAATTATTGAATATAAAATTTTTTTATATCTCCTATCGAACAACCTGCACCAACTTTTTTTGAAATATTAATGAATCAAAATTATCTGCTCCACTATATACATCCTTTGAAAATCAAACATTTATATGAAAGTTGAAGTTACAGGAGTTATTCTGTTAGCCCATTCACCCTGAGTATGAGTTTAACAGGAACACTGTAAGTAAACTTAAATGACTGAGTCAATATGCCTGTATGTGTGGGGGTGGTGGGTGTTCGTTTATACACACATGTACATGGACTGGAATTATTCATGTGTCTAGATAAGGATGTGAAAAATAGGGAGAGGAGTGGTATGGATTGGCTAAATAAGATCATAGGATTCCATATAGAATTCAAAATGCCATACAGAAATTAAAAGGGAAAGTCTTTGAGGGTAAAGGAGAAGGATGGAAGATGGGTATGTGGCACACGATTCAGACTATGCGTATATAGTCTAAATTCTACTCCTGACCATTAATAAATAAATCATCCTGTAAAACGAAAATACTCAGAGGCTTATCAGCCAAAATACAGCTAAGTTGAGCAGAATCAGATGTTAAAACACTGAGAATTCTCTATAAGCTAGAAGTAGCTTGGGAACTTACTATGTGTTCCCTTTTATTACTAGAGTATTAAATATGACGAGTATTAAAAAAATAAATATGATGAGTATTAAATAGCACACAAGGAGATATAAACTTAATAAAATCCCTGAGTAAATAGCACCCTACCAGGGAGTGCTATAGAAAATAAGGAAAAGGTAAAAAGTATATGGGAGCTATGAAAATCTGGAGAAATTCATGTTTACAGGTCCTACAAAAGATTTTTAACTTTCATGTTGTAGCCATACAAGGATAAGTGAATTACTTAAACCACTAGACTAACTAGTCTACAAAAAGAAATCAAATACACTTTAAACAAGGGATCAACAATTGACTTAATTATCTGCATAGAATACGAAATTAGATAAGCACTATGTAAGTTTTTCTTTGTTCATGAATGAGTACATAAATGATGCCACAACTATTTAAAAAACTGCATGTACATAAAGTACCTACAAATAAAACAATCATAAAATGATTTTGTAATTTAGCAATTTAGTATAACCAAAAATTACTTGCACAGTGATTGTTTCTTTCCTATCATGTCCAATATTCATCAACTCTGAGAAGCAAATGTAACTGACTCCTATCAATAAGTTGAATGCCTATAATTCAAGTTCATTTCTCTGTCCTCACATACTTTTATTTCTGTTAAATTATTTTCTCACTATACATGTTACTTATATGCAAAACTGCTATATATATTTTATTTATATTCTATAGCTTGAAGACAACACATAACAAAATGTGCTCATATTCTGACTACCTTAAAGATGATGCATATTAACATTTCATATATGCATGTGCCTGTATAAGATAAATATTTAAAGTCATATATGCATGTGCCTGTATAAGATAAATATTTAAAGTCAATGAGTTTTAAGTAACACTCTAATTTTCTCAAGCATTTTGCACCCCTAGTGGCTATTTATATTGAGTCATTTTGCTTTAAACGAAATTTGAAATAGTAGTACAAGAGAAAATAAAAATATAGTTGCCTCTCATGGAATGGCAACATCACAGAGTATGAAATATATTTGCCTTTAATATTCTGTCTGTTCCATGAAGATTCAAAATCAAGGAATAATACAGAAATATTAATCACATTAACATTAATATAGATGGCACCTGGGCACTGAACTGGTAGAACACAGGAAGGGAACTTTCAAAACAATAAAAAATTACAATCAGTACACTTCCTTCTGATACACAGCTCTAAATATTTCATAAAGACAATAAATATAAATGTTGGTTTCAGGGCATTTTCTCAAGGAAGAGTTCACATTATCTACTTACTGATACATTCTGGTAAAGGTTTGTCCCATTGCCCATTTGGTTGACATATCAAAACTGAAGATCCAAATAAGAAATATCCAGGATTACAGTCATAGAATACCACAGTGCCATAGGTGAAATTCCCATGTTCTATTTTACTTTCTCTTTTGGAATTGGCTGGAATTCCAGGATCAGAACAGTTGACCACTAAACAAATGACACATTTTTGAAATATATATTTGGAATAATATAATATATAAATTTTCATTAGAAACTTAGTTTCAAAGGTAAATTTAATCAAATAAAACAAAGATTCAAAGAAGAAAATTAACACAAAGAACTATGGATATATGGCTGAAAATATTGGAAATAGAGCTTCTTTGCAAAACTATTTTGAACAACAGCAACTCTGTAAATATACTGAATACAGATTTATAAAGAATGATACATAAAAAAAGAAATATACCTTTCAAGCTATGGTTATAGAAAATGGAGGAAAATGATAATTCAGTTGTATTTTATCAGACTATGAAATATATTATACCTCTTTGCAAACAGAAAAAATACAAATGATTCTCTATGTTTCCATAGAGAGAACAATAAATAAACCCCTAACACAGGTATCATGGTAATTTAAACCTCAAACATTGTTTTTCCAAAAATATGAAAATTGTCATACTGAGTAAAGTAAATCAGACAGAGGAAGATTTAGAAAATAGAAATAGAGTCACAGATGTAGAAAATGAACTTATGGTTACCAGGAGGAAGGGAAGTGATAAATTGGGAGATTGGGATTGATATATACACATTACTATATATAAACTAGCTAACTAATAAGGACCTATTGTATGGTACAGGAAACTACTCAATATTGTGTAATAACCTATATGGGAAAAGAATCTAAAAAAGATGTATACATACATACATACATACATATATATATATATATATAAAACACCTGAAAATAACATAACATTATAAACCAACTATACTCCAACAAAAATTTACAATATAACATTGTAAATTAACTATACTCCACAATGTTTAAAAATGTGAAGAAATAGACTGAGAAGATAAGTTCCATTAATTATGAAGCCAACTGCAAGTAAAAATGAGCTAAATGACTTTATATACAGCTATCGAACAGGTACAAGATAACACAGTTAAGCAACTGAAATAACGTGTACCAGTTTTATAACTTCTAAAAAAGTTAAAAAATAAGAAAAAGGAAAGCATTAGTAATGAGATGACATCAATATTAAATATTTGTTTTATTAGTTTTCTATTGTTTGGCCCAAATTGTTTCAAATATTACCAGCTGTGTTTACAGAGACACATTATTACCACGCTCTCAGCTGCAATGCAGTTAGAGTTTTACCTTTGCACACTGGTGGAGGGTGGCTCCACTGTCTGTTGGCCTGGCACTGGGCCTTTGTTGGCCCCTGCATGAGATACCCAACATTGCAGGAGAATGTTACCACATCATTAAAATTGAATCCATTTCCACTTGTTCTTCCATAAATTGGACTACCAGGGTGACCACAGCTCACAGCTAATAGCAACGGGGTCGGGTTGGGAGGGACACAGAATAGAATAATTGGTTATCAATTATTAAATGAAAATGACAATCACCTCATAGAATGTAGAAAGAAGACCACTTTTGTAGGAAAAAATACTTAATTTTACTAATGCAAAGGAATAGTTTAGGAAGCCAAAATGGTCCAATATAGTAGACTCATTACAATATTATGTTAGTAAGTAGACAGTTATTTATAATTCTGGTAATGGTGTGCGAGTGGTGCATAGATATTGAAAGTTCCATGGTAACTTTTCATTCTATTTCTTTTTAGTGAAGAATACTGAAATTCAAAGACATTTGGTAATGATTGAAGTTCACATAACTAGTTAACGGCAAAAAGGAATGAAACTGAATCAACTTTTCTTTTCTAGTTGAGTTTAAGAATTGAAGATAAATGAAGGCAATTTTTTGTACTCAATTTTTAAATCATTTCTTATATTGTTTATGCAATCATTTTTTTATGATTAATGGATAAACAAAAGTGTGCTTGACGAATAGGTTAATATGACTGCAATAAAAATGATGTCTTATGCTGTATTGAAATTCTTAGCATATTGAGATACCAATATTAACATTCCCTAAACCAAACAACCTTACTGGTATATTTTCTTCACTATTGATATTTGATAACCTAGCAGTTTTGTTTGGAAATAATGACATTAATTAGATGAACTATTTAAATCATTTTAATGTTAAAGCTCTTTTTTTAGAATTTATTTAGTGCTTGGTTTTCCCAAACACATTGTATTTCTATGAACTGTTTTATTGCATTATCTCACTAATTAATCACAGCAACTCTAGTAATATTGCTTCATAATTGGGCACAGTGAAAGACGACAGTCACTTTTAATACTTTCAAAATGACCCAACAGCAATTAATTTTCTGCTGTATTGTTAATATCAACCTCTCATTTGAAAATGTAACTGCATCTTATTCCTGTTTAAAATTATTAATAGAGAAACTTGTGCTTGTTTTACCTCAGGGGCCAGTTTTCATTTATAGTCTCAATTATTCAGCAAGAAAAGTAGTGGTGTTAGTTGGCTATGCTTTTATATAATGAGGGGATTCCCCAGTGGCACAGCCAGTAAAGAGTCTGCCTGCAATTCAGGAGACCCAGGTTTGATTCCTGGGTTGGGAAGATTCCTCTGGAGAAGCAAATGACAACCCACTCCAGTATTCTTGCCCGGAAAATCCCATGGATGGAGGAGCCTGGCAGTCTACAGTCCATGGGGTTGCAAAGAGTCGAACATGACTGAGTGACTTCATTTTCTTTATATAATGAAAGGCAAATAACCTGGTATAGATCCAGCATAATATTTCTGTCTTTAAATCATTAGATGGTCTGTTATCACATGCACACATACCACAGAGAAGCAAGTTTGATAACTGTATGCTATATTATCTTATTATATCTTAACACACTAATGTATTTTCCATTAAACTAGAACTCCAATAAAATCCTGTTGATTGGATATGAGGTTGACAATGACAGAATTTATAAATATGTGAACTCATACTAAAAGCCCCATGAATTATTTATCTGAAACCTCCAAAATCTTTATCATTTAATCCTATAGTGTTAAAACTACAATGTTTACTGTGTTTATCCTCATTTCCTAACACTGATTTTAATACAAATATCAGTGATTGCTGGTGGAAATTATCAGGAGAAAAAATAAGAATTATATGGATAATTTACTTTTCAATCTAAAATAGGATAAATTGTGATGTGAAATACTGTGTAATTGTGAGGACTGGGTATTCAGTGAGAGAAAGAAAAAGT
Source organism: Cervus canadensis (assembly GCF_019320065.1). Taxonomy (NCBI): domain Eukaryota; kingdom Metazoa; phylum Chordata; class Mammalia; order Artiodactyla; family Cervidae; genus Cervus; species Cervus canadensis. The sequence continues at coordinate 49,525,761 of NC_057397.1, read as the reverse complement.
ACTAGAATATTTTAAAATCCATTCTATCCCTCATGTGTAAATTCATATCTAAATTAACTTAAAAGATTAGATGAATATTTGCTGAACTAAAGAGATCTTTTATTAAAACAATTACAAAATTGTTCGAAATCCAAAAGAGTAATGACAGACATTCTAATATGTCTTCCACTTTCATAGTGAATGTTTTTTTATACTTCTGAACACACCCTACTTTAAAGACTAGCGTGTCAGTATAAAAAATGCATTGTGAGAACTTAGTTCTTTAAATACAGATGCATACATGTGTGTGAATCTGTCTATATAATCATTTACCTTACCTAAGAAAAAAATATTGGTAATTACATGAGAACTGAACAGAGGTCTTTGACTACTTTTGCTATGCTTACTTACGCACACAGGCTGGAAGTTGACCAGACCAATTGTGATCTTGTTGACATATTCGTACTGAAGAACCAATCAAGCGAAAACCAGGATTACACTGATAAACAACTGTGTCTCTGTATCCATAGTTTTCTCCAATGACTTGACCGTTCACAATAAGCTCCGGAATTCCACAGTGACCCGCTGAAATGGGTCAAAATAATATTTTTTAATATTATGATCTAGTTTTATGATTTATGTATTTATATACAACATAGAAATATCCTATTTTATGACACAAGCAACATTTCATTTTAGGAAGAAGAAAATAAAAAAAAGAAAAGCCAAAATAAATACATAGAAGACTATAGTAAAGACATTTATATAAATCAAGGAAATAGAAAAATAACAGAGACCATTACCTGAACTAAAAATTCCTTCTTTTAAAAAAACAAGAGAGAAGGCTCAAATAAAATCAGAAATAAAAGATGAGAAATTACAACTATTAGCACAAAAATACAAAGTATTTTGAGACTACTAGGAGAAATTATATACCAACAAATTGGAAAAACTAGAAGAAATGTATAAATTTTTAGAAATTTACAATCTTTCAAGACTGATTCATGAAGAAATAGAAAATCTGAATCAACCAATCACAGTACACAGATAGTAACAGTAGTCAAAAACCTCTCAACAGACAAAATTCCTGGACCAGATGACTTCACTGGTGAATTTTTAATAGTTATTCTTCTGAAATTCTTCCAAAAAATTATATGGCAGAGAAATCTTTGAAGCTTATTTTATGAGGCCAGCATTACCCTGACACCAAAACCAGACAAGGACACCACATAAAGGAAACCTAAAGGTCAATATCCCTAATAAATATAGATGTTAAAAAATCCTCAACAAAATATTGGCATACTGAATTCAACAATACTTTAAACAAATCATACACCAAGATCAAATGTGATTTATTCCAGTGATCCAAGCGCTATACATTGGGCTTCCCTAATAGCTCAGATGGTCAAGCATCTGCCTGAAATGCAGGAGACCTGGGTTTGGAAATCCTAACAACAGTAATCACACAAGGAAAAGAAATAAAACACATCCAAACTGGAAGGGAAGAAATAAAACTATCACTATTTGCAGATATTATATATAGAAAATTCTAAAGATGCTACCAAAACTATTAGTAGTAATAAACAAATTTAGTATAGTTGCAGTATACAAAATTAAATGCCATGAAACAAGTAAGTCCGTGTGCCACGGCTGATAAGCCTGTGCTCTAGAACCTGGGAGCCACAATACTGAGCCCACATGTGTCAAATACTGAAGCTCACGCTCTCTAGGGCCCCTACTCCACAACAAGAGAAGCCGCCACACAGTGAAGCCCTAGCATCACAACTAGTTCTTGCTCAGTGCAACCAGAGAAAAGCCTGTCCAGCAATGAAGACCCTGCATGGCCAAAAACAAATAAAATTATATATAAAGAAGGATTCAAAACCGTGAAACTCCTAGAAGAAAACATAAGTAGCGTGTTGTCTGACATCATTCTAAAACAATGTATTTTTTTTATATGTCTTCTTTGACAAAGACAACAAGAAAAATAAACAAATAAAAAAGCTTTTACATAGTGAAGGAAAACTGTCATCAAAACAATCAAAACAATTAGGCAATTGGCAGAATTGGAGAAGATATATGAAAATGATATAAATGAAAAAGAGCTATTTTCCAAAATACATAAAGAGCTCACATAGCTCAATAACAACAGTAAAAAACAAGAAACAAACAAAACACAAAAAACACCAAGCAGTTGAATTAAAAAAAATAAAACAGGTAGAGGATCTCAGCAAACATTTTTCCAAAGAAGACATACAATTTGCCAACAGGTGCATGAAAAGATGCTTGATATCACTAAACATCAGGGAAATGCAAATCAAAACCACAAAGAGGTATCACCTTATATCTGTCAGGATGGTCATTATCAGAAAGACAACTAGAAGAGCAAGTGTTGGTGAGGAGGTAGAGAAAAGTAACCCCTGTGCACTCTTGGTGAGAATGTAAACTGGTCCAGCCACTATGGAAAACAGTATGGGGATTACTCAAAAAATTAAAAATAGAGCTTCCATGGGATCTAGCAATCCCACTACTGGGTATCTATCCACAGGGAAAAAATAAACACTAACTCAAAAAGATTTATGCACTTTCATGTTCATTGTAGCATTGTTTACAGTAGCCAAAATATGAAAACCACTAATTGTCCCTCAACAGATGAATGGATAAAGAAACTATGAAATACACACACTCATCTCACACATGCATGATGGTAAACTACTCAGCTATAAAAAGTACAGAATCTTGCCATTTGGAATAACATGGAGGGACCTTGAGGGTATTAGACTAAGTGAAATAAGTCAGTAGAGAAAGACAAATACCACAATGACTTCACTTATATTTGGAATCCAGAAAACAAAACAAAAAAACAAAAAGAACAAAAACAGAGAAGAGATTAGAGGTTGCCAGAGAGGAGAGTTAAGAGGAAGGTGAAATGATTGAAGGGGATTGAGAAGAACAAACCTCCAGTTATAAAATAAGCAAGTCATGAGGATACAATGTACAGCTTGGGGAATATATTCAATTATTTTGTGTTAACTTTGTAAAGTGACAGACAGTAACTAGACTTACTGTATTAACCATTTTGCAATGTATACAAATGTTGAATAAATATGTTGTAAGATAAACTAACATAATATTGTATGTCAGTTATCCCTCAATTTAAAAAAACAAAAAATAGAAGGAAAATGTAGATCAGGCCAGGTGAAATATCTCACTGAAAGACAATGTAGGTAGTCAAAGGTTAGAAACTTAAAAAAAAAAGTCAACAAAATTGTTAAATTCCTAGCTAATCCTATCAAGGAACAAAAAAGATACTAAAATTACCAATGATGGGAATGAATGAAGTAACACTACTATAAAGCTTACAGATGTTAAAAGCATCAGGGAATATTAAGAACTGCTTTATTACAACATATTTAACAATTCAGAACAAAAGGACAAATTTTTTGAAGTTGTATCATCCAAAAACTAACACAAGAAAATATGAATAGTCCTTTATCTATTAAAGTATTTGAATTCTTAAACAATAACTCCCTCTGCAAAAAAAAATGCACTTAGATTCATATTTTTTCACTGGTAAATTCAATCAAGTATTTAAGCAAAAAAGCAAGGAAACAAACAAATACCAGTCTTATACAAACTCTTAGAAAACAGAAGAAAAAGAATCACTTCCTAATTTGTTTGATGAAGTAATCATAACCCCAATATTAAACCTGTAAAAGACACAGAGAAAATGTCCCTTATGAATACAGATGCAGGACTTTTAAAAAAAAATTTAGAAAAAAAATATAATACATCATGATTATCTGGGTTTTATCCAGAAATGTCTTGTTGGTTTAAGATGAAATATTGACCACTGTCATCTACCATACTTAGGAATGTACAGACATATTCTGAACCTTATAAATACATCTAAGAAAAAAGTTCATATTATATCCATTGATGAAATATTAAATCCTTTCCTCCTGATACAGAGACCAAGAAAAGGATGACCACTCTCACTAGCTCTATTTAACATTTTTTGGTGGACCCAATCTAATATATATATACTAATATAAAGGAAGAAAGGAAAAACATAAAGGAGAAAACAAAAAAAGTAAAACTCATATTTTATGCTCATGATATACACATTAACAATGCTGTTTTAAGAAAATCCTAAAACTAGTAGGTGAGTGAAAACTGCAGGATACTAGATAAATATTTTAAATAATTTTTAAAGTAGAAAACAATTAGAAATGCAATTAGTAATGAACAATTTCACTATAACAGTGTAAACGCACAAAAAATACTGCTGAATAAATTTAACAATAGGTATACATGATCTCTATGATAAAAATTTCCTATTGCAAAAAAAAAAAAAAAGAGATCTTAATAAGTGAATAAATATACTAACTTCACCATGTTCAGGAAGTAGAAGACTTAACATTGTTAGATGCCAATTCTCCCTAATGATTTATACATTGAATTCAATTGTGATCATAATCTTACCAGGCATTTTAAAAATAAAAAAATAAACTAATTCTAAAGCATATATGAACACACAAAGGACATGGAGTATCCAAAGTGATCTTGAAAAATAATAACAAATTTGGAGTGGCAGATATCTTTCTGGAAAACAAATAAGCAAAGAAAAACCTTCAACCTTACTTCATGATATATATAATAACAAATTAAAAATAAGTTGTAGATATAAAGTAATACCAAAAAATGCAAAATTTCTAGGAAAATATATGAAATGAAATCTTTGTGACTTATGATTGAACAAAGGTTTCCTAAATTAGAGACAGAAACTAATAACTAGAAAGAAAAAAAAAAAAGAGAGAAAATAGATTTTACAAAAATTGAAAACTTCTGCTCATTAAGACACCATTAAGAGTGAATAGGCAAGTAATAGGCGGGGAGAAACTATTTTTAAAAAATCAATATGTAAAGAATTCCTATAACTCATAATAAAAGTCAATTTATAAGATACTTCAGAATTTCACAAAGGAAAATTTATGAATGGCCAATAAGCCCAGGAAACTGTACTTAATCAGTAGTCATCAAGATAGTGCAAGTTAAATCTTACGAGATACCTTTATGAATGCCAAAAAAATAAATAAAATTAAAAAACTGACTATACCATATGCTAGAGAAAATGTGAGACAACTAGAACTCTTCTAGCAATTTTAATCCAGAGTATCCACCAGAAATGAATAGATGTGTCCACAAAAAGACTTTTATACAAATATCCATAGCAGCTTTATTCTAATCACCTCATAGCAGCTTATATAATCATCCCAAACTGGATAGAGCCCATATGACCATCAGTAGGGGAATGGTCAAGACAAGGAGATTCTACTTAGAGATTAAAAAAGTTACTGATACACACAAAAACATGAATGAAACAGAATAAAAGAAACCTTACACAAAAAGAGTACAAAATTTAGGATTCTATTCACATGAATTTCTAGAACAGGAAGAACTAGCATATGCTGAAAAAAACAGAACAGCTATTATCTCAGGATGCTGGGGAGGAGAGCTGCAGATTGACTATGAAGGGTCACAAGGAAGTTTTCTAAGCCAATGGTGATGTTCTATAACTATCGAGTAGTTTTAATTACATAGGAGTACACAGTTGTCAAAATGCAACAAGTGTATTTATGGCACTGTATGTACATTTGCCAACATTAAAAAGAAAAAGAACCATGAGCAAATATTGAACTCTAGCTAGCTTATATGTACATAGAAATGTTTTCAAATGAAGTGTACTGCATTTGGCAATTTCAAAATGCATCAAAAATAAAATGAATTTATGAGTTAATACAAGCATGAAAGGATGAATAGATATGTGATAGGCAAATACAAGTGTTTAACTGTACATTCTAGATAGTAAGCATGTGGGTGTTCATCATAAGTCTCTCAACTGAAAAATTTATAGTAAAATGCTGGGAGTTTGAGAATAAATCACTATATTTAAACAATCATAAGCACATTCTAGGACCATTCTAAGCCAAAAGTATCTGGGGCTATAAGGACAAGTTGTTTGCAACCATGAGAAGAATGACTAGGCTATGTGCATTATTCAAATTAATTTCAAAGTATAAATTTCTAGGATCTGCTTATTTGGCAACAGCACATTTCTCCTACTGACACACTTTTGAATTTATATTAGATGTCAACACTATATCCTATGCAAGAATGTTTTCTCTATAGACTGAGAGTCAATGTTTGTTTATAAACATTTCTCTTACACTTTATCTTTCCAGAAAACAGAATAAGGATTATAAGTAGGTGAATAAAAACCACCGTCTATATACAAAATCCAATAAATAACATGTAGCATACAATTGCAGTTCATCAGAGCAAAGAGTTATCAAATAGAGTATTTTAAAGTTAGTTTACATATATTTTAAAATAATTAAAATTTTTATTTATAATAATAATGTATATTATATACAATATTAATATTATATATAAAATAATATTTATATATAATAAAATAAAATTTATTTTAAAAATAAAATATAATTTAAAATATAATTCCAAATAAGACTTTAAGATAAATTAAATAAATTAATCTGTAATTGAAATGAGCATAACCAAAACCAAGTTAGAAACTAATAGGAAGTATTTTATTATTCAGTTCTATATTAATACATGATTTAATTTATTTATCATTTTCTTTTTATGTAATAGTTTTACAGAATATTCAAATAAATATGTGTATTCTAATAAATAAACCATCATTACTGAGTTTCCAAGTATACCTACTAACAAATATGCCTGAGAGTGTGAGAAAAGGAATTTTAACCAAAATCTCTAGCTATATTCTTTAAAGTTTTATATGATGACTGTACCGTCACTAATGTTTTCAAGCTTATTATCAATACAATATGTATGCAAACTGTTAAAGTCACAGGCTTTATTGCCATGTGTCATATTGTTCAACAGTAAAATTTTAGAGTTGAAACACAGTACAAATTTAGAAATATCCTGTTCATAATAATCAGCAATTTTTAAAATCATAAATAATAAGATTATATTTGTTCCCAAGAGGAAAGTGAATATTTTATCAGAACAATTTTTATTATTATTACTTAATTTAACACTTGCTCTCATTTCTTGAAATAATTTTAGAGAAAAATAAGTCTTAAATCATACCTTTTTCTTAATCTTAAGGTAATTGTTTAAGTCTTTAAAAAAAGGATAAAACATATATCATAATATTATTTTAATAATAATAGAAAGGATACAAAAAACCAGCTATTCAGTTTCTTTTTAATGAACAGTTTTTTTAGAGTTAATCAACAACAAAAACCCAGGGGGGAATCTATTTGCCTAAAATGGGCTTCCTTGGTGGCTCAGACGGTAAAGCATCTGTCTGCAATGCAGGAGACCCAGGTTTGATCCCTGGGTTGGGAAGGTCCCCTGGAGAAGGAAACGGCAGCCCACTCCAGTATTCTTGCCTGGAAAATTCCACGGACAGCGGAGCCTGGTAAGCTACCGTCTATTGGGTCGCAAAGAGTTGGACATGACTGAGCGACTTCACTTTCACTTCACTCACTTTCACTTTTCAAGTTTGAAAAATAGATTTTCAAGTTTTAATAAAAAGTAATATTACACATGTTGAATTGTTAGGAAGTAAAAAGGGAGAAAGTTAAATGTGGAAATTGTTTTTCTTCTTTAGTCATTACCTTAAGCAAACAGGTGAAAGGAGAATTGACTATGGTTTAGAATGAATTAACAGCTACAGTGCTTAATCCAGTGGAGTATGCAGACATATAATTTTCAGCAATTAGTTTTCACCTTTTATTTTCATCATGCTGGGAAAAAATTCTGCCTTTCCTTAATGACTTAAGATTCTCATTTGGAACACTAGTAGATTAAGAGATATCTGTTTAATAGCTTTTCAACCATGAGACATTTTAAAAGTTAAACATTTTCTAGTTTTTATAATCCTTACTGAGTGAATATAAGTTATTATCTCTTATTATGAAAAAAAGCTGCCTTTTGAGAGGGAGAATAAAGTGTTTGGTTACAATGACTTAAAAATCTGTACCTAGGCATCTGGTGTCTGATCCACTCCAAAGACCTGAAGAAAGGCATTCCCGAACAGCAGAGCCCACAAGCATGAATCCTGAATCACAGGTAAAGATGGCCGTTGAGCCATATGAGGTCTGAGTTCCAATCTTATTTCCATTGGGAGGGGTTGGGAGTTCTCCACAGGAAATAACTTGAAAACAATAACATAATAAAAACTCCTAAAGATACAGTCAACATGAACTTGTAACAAAACCATGTTTTCAACATTCTGAATTCTTATGATTTGACCATTAAAATTGACAATTAAATATGACAATTTAACTTGACATTTGCAAAACATGTTTGAAAGATCATAAAAGTATAGAGAAAATAAACGACATAATTTAAAGTTTTTCTCCTTTGAATTCCCATGTAGTGCAATAAAGTCACTCAGTCTTGTCTGACTCTTTGGGACCCCACGGACTGTAGTCTGCCAGGCTCCTCTGTCCATGGAATTCTCCAGGCCACAATACTAGAATGGGCCATTCCCTTCTCCAGGGGATCTTCCCAACCCAAGGATCGAACCCAGGTCTCCCACATTGCCAGTGGATTCTTTACCAGCAGAGCCACCAAGGAAGTAACAGTGACACATAATGACATGTGATTTTGTTTGTATTTTTTGCTTAGCCAACCTGGTCACTCAACAGGTTGTGGTGGAAAAAAAAAAAAAAAGCAAGATTAAAGGGAGGATAATTTATTAGTCCAAAGTCTTTCTCTGATTTATCAGTAACTTTAATAAGATTCCAGAGCCCATAAACAGCTAAATAAAAATTTACAGCTAGCAGTTTAAATCCATAATTGAATAATTAACCACCAGCCTTTGTCTGGCTCCAGGTCTGGCTTTCATCTCTAGGCTTTAGGAGACTATTTAGAAAGACAAATAGAAAACTTGCAAACTTTGAAAAATTGCATGTAAAATTTAAGATATATTGATTGTTTTGAACTAATCCCCCAAACAATCCTTTGCGGTAGCTATAATATTTATTCAGGGTTAATAACACTGATATTTATAATGTTTTAATGTAAAAGATGAATAAATGAAGGACCAGAAAAAAATTATGTTCTTTCCATTTTTTTCTATAAATTGTAATTCTTAGGTTCTGATTTTTGCTCCATTCTTACTTCTGGGGAGGGACTTAATCTTACATAGAACTTAAAATTTTCTATATAATAAAGGAAGAACACAAAGAAACTAGACAAATATTTGTTCAATGTCTGATTTAATGAATGCTGCTGTTATACATTTTTCCCTAGCTCTTTGAAATATCCTTATCCCATGTGCCCTTCTAATGAATTTAAAATGGAAGAACAATGAGACCAGAGAAAAGGAAAGATCTTGGGTGAAAACCTAAAAGAATAAGGCAAAATTTACAAATACATATGCTATAGTTTTAGAATATATAACTTATACATGCATTTTGAGATTTAATTCATCAATGATTATAAAAATGGCAACCCCAAAATTCTTTGCTTATATGGAGATTAAGAAAATAAATATCCATAAGCAAATTATTACTAGGTACTTCTATACGTATTACATATAGACAGTTATCTGTTAGAGTTATCTGTTATGTTAAATATTTTAGTCACCATAATCCATTTAGATTCAGATGTTTTTATTAGTTTATTTCTAACTTATGTGTCTATATCATAAATGTCTTAAAATTGTGATGAACATGAAATAAAAGGATGAAATTTCAGCTTAGCATATTTCCTGGCACTAAGTAAATACTGGAAAGTTATGACCAACCTAGACAGCATGTTGAAAAGCAGAGACATTACTTTGCCAACAAAGGTCCGTCTGGTCAAGGCTATGGTTTTTCCAGTGGTCATGTATGGATGTGAAAGTTGGACTGTGAAGAAAGCTGAGCGCCAAAAAATGGATGCTTTTGAACTGTGGTGTTGGAGAAGACTCTTGAGAGTCCCTTGGACTGCAAGGAGATCCAACCAGTCCATTCTAAAGGAGATCAGTCCTGGGTGTTCATTGGAAGGACTGATGCTGAAGCTGAAACTCCAGTACTTTGGCCACCTGATGTGGAGTTGACTCACTGGAAAAGACTCTGATGCTGGGAGGGATTGGGTGCAGGAGGAGAAGGGGATGACAGAGGATGAGATGGCTGGATGGCATCACCGACTCCATGGGCATGAGTCTGAGTAAACTCCGGGAGTCTGTGTTGGACAGGGAGGCCTGGTGTGCTGCGATTCGTGGGGTCGCAAAGAGTCCGACACGACTGAGCGACTGAACTGAACTGAACTGAAGTAAACACCCAATAAATGTAGTAAAGAAAGTTCAAGATATTTCCACTGATTTTTCTATGTTCAGCTAGCTTATCTACTTTACACACTGGCCATTTATAGTAATATTATAAGAATGCATGAAAATAGAAAGACTAAAATGTTCAATATGACTCAATAAACGTTTACTGAATTTATGCTGTGAATCAGGTTCTAGCGTATTTTCAACATGTAACACCATTAAATGGTAAATAGTAAGTATGAGGTAGGTATTACTGTGGGCTTCCCTGGTGGCTCAGGGTAAAGAATCTGCCTGCCAATACGGGAGACATGGTTTCTATCTCGGATCTGGAAGACCTTACAGAGAAGGATGTAACAAGCCACTCTAGTATTCTTGCCTGTGAAATCCATGGACAGAGAAGCCTGTCAGGCTACAGTCCATGGAGTCACAAAGAACTGGACATAACAAATGAACAACAACAACAAGGTATTACTGTAATTTTCTAGTTTAAGAAATAGAATAAACATCATATAACACCAAAAGGCAGAGGTTTTCATTAGAATCCTTGGGTTGAAGCCCATTTCTTCACCATTTATAGGCTCTGTGACTTAACATAACATGGTTAAATTCTTGGGCACAGTTTCTTCTTTAGTAAAATAGATATAATAATATCAACTAATTTATAGAATGGGAGCTAAGGTATAAATGAAATAATACATGTAAAGGGCTAAAATCAGTGCATAGTTGTTTTAATAAATGATAGACCTAGAATCCAAGCAAAGGATATCTGAACCCAAAGACTCTGTTTTTAATAAGCACTTACAAATACAAAAACAGTTACAAAGTTTTTAAGATGACTTGAGAATATATCATTTTTTAAATAATATTACCTCATTATTGTTCTAGAGTGTGTAGAGAAGCGATCAAGTAATTCAACCACCAAGGATTGCTTATGAAATAAGTTTAATGGAGTGTATACTTACTTTGGCAATATGGTCTTTCATTTCTCCAGCTCCAGGTACCATTAGGAAGACATTCAATAGAAGCAGGACCTAATCCATGATAACCAGGATCACAGCTGAAAACTACTTTGGTTTTGTATTCATAATGGGAACCATTCACAATTCTCCATCTTCCATGCTCCAAAGTAAAGGAATTGATACTTGGACATGTAACAACTATACAAAAACCAAAATAAATACTACTAAGTCAGTCATGTCTGTTTTACTTAATTATGTCTCATGTCTATTCCATTCTTAGCTCATCACTTCCTTACTTCCTTCACTATTGTGCCATAAAAAGTCTTTAGTAATTTTTTTTCCATGCTAATCTTTCCCTCAGCTCTATGGCATTATTGGAAGTTCCTTGAACATGTCATGCTATTTCACAGTTGAAAGTATTTATACATGTTGTTCCATTTACCTAGAATCTCTATCACTGACTATATATTTTGAGAAAATCTGTCTTATGAGAATGATCTTTTGATGCAAGACTTGTGATATTGAGGTGGAAATTGTTAGGCAGTCAGTGTAGGGTCAGAGGCTCTGTTCTAATTTCAATTTCATTTCTCTCATACGAATGTTGTGCTCCACTAGCCTAAAGACATACTTGCTCCAACTTCCAGGCATTCAGAGGAATGCCTCCCTAGTCTGGAGGGTCATAGAACATGCAGACCCAGGACAAGATCATCATTAACTGATGTTCAGTTTATCAAGAAGAAAAACTCCAGGTGGACCATTAACTCTTAAACATATATTTGGTCCCTAAATAATCCTCTGAGGTCCTCAGAAAGGGTCAATGAATGCATCCCAATATCTGGAGACACTGAGAAAATGGGGGACCCGAAAAAGCCATAAAAATGACAAGCTGGATATGGCAACATTTAAACTGATTGGTCAGAAATTACACACATCTGGCTCCCAGCCAACCAGAACTGAACAGATTAATTCTAATAAAGATATAAACTGCTGTTATTCACGCCTTTTGGGGGCTCTTTACCCCCTCTCAGTGTCTATGCTAAGAACTTTATATCTCTGTCCTTTAAAATAAACTTTGCCTGTGTGAGTGTTTACGAGTTTTCACTATTCACTCTTTGGCTGAATGAACAGAACTCAGTTCCCAGTGTCAATATAAACTTCAGCTAATTCAAAACTTGCTCAGCATAAGTAAATGCATTACTAGACACTTAAGATTTCAAATAATTTAAGAATCCCATTTTAAATGAAATCACAGCTAAGTTGAAATGTCAGTACTAAAGGAGAATAAATAAGTGATTTATAGAGAAAAATTAAAGACCTTCTTTAAACACATTTCCAATCCTTTTACTATCAAATATTCTACCTGAATTATTTTCAATGACCATTATATAATATTATTTTACCTATTACAGTATTAATGACAGCAATGAGAAATATTCTAAATGTAAGCTCTATGAAGAATTCTGACAATTATTGGAAAGTTTGGATCATCTCAGCAGCATCATTTATGTTTATAAAAATCAGAACTGAATGTATTAAATATAATTTCATTCATGCAAACAAAAAAATTTTTCAAAAGACCTATGTATTGAAAACATGCTGACTAATGGACGCCTTTCTACAAAGTAAATAAAAAGTTTTATGTAAAATAAAATTTCACTTTATTCTCTTGACATATATATTCTAGAGCTTCTGAAAATGAGTAAAAAGTCCTTACACTATATTCTAGTTCTTTATAGCACAAGATAGCTTAATTTACTTTTATTTCTTAGACATCACTTCAGGGAAGAGCTCTACAATTTGATACATAAAGTTTTAAATCATATAAGATACCAGTAGAAATACAAGTGATGAAATTTCCTTAATATATTACATACCAACACAACGAGGGGTCTTGTTATGATTGCTCCAAGTTCCATCTGACTGACATATGGCTGTGGTAAGTTCCTTAGATGACAATCTATATCCATCATTACAAAAATAGGTAACTCGAGTTCCTACCAAGTAGTCTGTTGTGAGTATTCCTCCATTGGTTGGAGCTTTAGGAATCCCACAGGAAATTGCTAAAATAAATACCATATATAAAAGACCAAGAAGCAGAAAATAATTAGATGTCTCATTAGCTGTAAAGCATATAAAACTATTTGGAATTTTATTAATTCCTCTGAAACAATTTCAGAATATCTCCCCAAAAAGCTTTTCTGAGCTATAACTTTTTCTGAATCATTTATTTCAAACTCTTGTTGAAAGTGCTTTTAAATTGGTGAATCCATACATCATTAATGCTTGCTTTCTTAGTTTCTTACTGAGTTTCTTGTCAGTGTGTGCATGATTATCAGCATGTTTATAGATTATATGAGAAGGCAAGGTAGGTAAATATAGAGTGTATTAGTGATAACTCATGTCTGGACATAGCAAATTAGGTCTATTCAATTTGATTAAAGAGTTTACAGCTGGTGATAACCAACACTCGAGGATTTCGGGCAGGAGGAAAACAGGTTTTTACCTGGAAGCTGGATATTACCTTATCTTAGGTCCAGTCAAACTCTATGTGCTTAAGTACCATTCATGGAATATGATGTGTATGGATATGTCTAATAAATACAGGGTCAGGACTTATTGTTTTCAGTGTAGCTTGGATATTTCTGCATTTTGCTGATATGTCTTTGATGTCTTGATTTTTATTTACAATAAATCTAATTTACATAAAAGTTTTACCATAAGGTGCTATTTAAAGTATAGATTTTTATTTAAATAGTTTATTGTATATAGGATATTTTCACATAAGTTAAAATGTCTATACAGAAGTCCCCTAAAGTCAGTTGCTTCCAGTCGGTGCTCTACATGTACACAATTTGCATCTCCAAAAAGAAAAAAAAAAATAAATTTTCAAAAAATATATTTGGCAGACAAACCCTAAATGAGATTCTCTGTATCTTTTATATAATATTCAGTATAAATATTCATACATATATCTGCAGGAAGATTAATATATTTGAATATGGGTATAGACTTGAACCAGCTGGAGTTATTTATGACATCTGGTCATAAAATTTCTTATTTCTGAAATAGCTCATTTTATTGTTTTCACACAAGACATTTTGGACTTGTAACTATATTTTTCTCATATGAAAAGAATAGAAAAATGTAAGTTTAGTTGGAATATTTATAAAAGTTGTATTCCATTTACCTGTCTCTCATTTCAGCCTAAAATTATTTCTGCTTCTCTCATAAAGCCAATCACTTAGGTGTTTAATTTTGATTAATCCATGCAAATTGACTACAGAATTTAAAAAAAAGTAATCTTAGCTAAACCTATAAAAAATTCTCAAAGTTGAATGACAGACCCCCTACTGCTGAATAGTTTCATCTTTTGTAATCTGATAACTTACAAACTATAAACAGAAAAGTAATTTTGATTTCATAAATTATATAAGCAATCTCATATAATTACATTATTATCTAATTATAGACCTCTAAAATAGTGTTCCAAACATAAATCATTCCCTGATGTCTATTAAAGCAATGTTAGTGTTTCCACTTAGGATTTCTGGGAATTTCAATTTTTAACAAACCATCCCCACTGAATCCCTACTGAAGACTGTTAACTGCACATTGTTGGTATGGTGTAGGTTAAGCTTATAGCAAAGTAACAATGAAATTTAAATAGTATAGATTTCATATACCTGGTTAGTACAAAATGACTATATTTCAGAACTGAAAAAAAAGACAACATACTAAAATGATAGGACAAATGTGCCTGTAGATACCTTACAATTTAAGTTCTTAGCTAAAAAAAAAAAAAGAAAAACATAGTTCAGAAAAATCTTCATCACTGAGTGATTGTCAGAGGCTTCTCTCCAGAGCTCTCAAAAATCACAATTTAAAAGTGAAAACAGGGAATATAAAGTGACTGTTTCTACATAATCCTGTACTGTTGCAGCCTGGCGGAGCAGAGACCAGAAGCCGCCACATGACTCGAGGGTGCGGCAAACTGCGCCCTCCTGATTGTCCTCGTAAGCATGTCCACCGGGCATACTTGGGGCAGGACGTGCTTTCTGCTCCCCTTCACTGCCTGCCCCAGCGGCCGTCCCCATGGACACAAAACAAGATGCTCCTGATTAACAGCAGAGCCTTACTTTACTCCCTCTTTATGGTGTGCTGATCAAACTCCCCAGTATAGCTATTTCCTAATGATCTCATATGACTTCTACCAATAAAGGTGCGGGCTGAAAGGAGTCATTTTGTTTTCCTGCCATGGAGAGCTGGAGGGCCCCCTGACTCTCTGCTTGCCAAATTGTCGTTTCATTTGGTGCTCACCCCTTTTCAAGCCTTTCTCACCCGCTGTGCTGGACATGGCACTGTACAACACTCAATTGTGTAGAGGGATGATAATAATTTAATTCAAGGGGTCAATGAATGATCAGTTGATATACAGACAAATAAAACACCTAACCAAACCCAAATAGAGATAACAGAATACTTTTTCTATCTTTAACTGTGTTCACATTGTCTAACCATAGCTCAAGTAAATATATGCAAGGACGCATAAGGAGACTGAAGGGACAAGAAGAACAGAAGTGACTGAAGAATGCAAAACAAATTTGGAACCAAAATAAACTGTATTGTGTATATAGCTCTTTCCAATGATATTTAGCCATTTCATTTTAATTAGTTATATCCAAACACAGATAGGTCACATACAATAAAAATTTTTTATAAAATAATTAATCTTTTAAACTTGTTGCAATGAAAATCAAGGGTCAATTTTGAAAATGATTCTTCAAGTTATTAATATAAATACTTTATCACTTTACTATGTAAAATGTCTTTATTTCTGCTACATTTTATCTTTTGTAATTATAGAAAAATTTCAAGAACAATAAAAAAGGCTCTATACATAAATGTCATATTATATACCAAAAAAATCAATGAAATTATAGTGCTAACATTACAAAACAATGTCAAAATTTCAGAAAGTTCAGTATAATTTTTTATTTTAACTAACAGTTAACTGTTTTCACTAAAGTTTTCTTAAAGATTAATTATATATATGAATAATTCTTGATAATTGATATTTAATTGTTCAAAGTTCAGAGCATTTAAAGTGTTTATTTTAAATCCATATGATATAGAAGTTATTATATATATTTTAAATTCTCATGATTTCTCATGAAAAATTATGAGATCATGATTCGTTTTCAGATCAGTTCTGGAAAACTACCTAATGCTAGAGATGTATAAATACATTTGCTATTCATTGGTCAAAGAAAAGCTGATGTGTTGACAGTTTATTAAATGTACCTATTCTACAAGAAGCCAGTGCCTTCAGTGTTGGTAACCCCTGTCTAATAAAGAATTAATGTTTCTGCATCAATAAAATAAAGAAACAGTTTTTCAGTTCTCATTTTTTTTCCATATATCTATGAAAGCTATATTTTCATGAATTAGAGATCACAATTTAACAAGTAAAAGAAACCATTTCAGTTATCTGGTAACATCAAATCTCTGTTCATTTCATCTTGCTGTTATTAAATTTTAAATTTTAATTGATTTGTTTTATATTTTATTTCTTTATATAAATTGCCTTCAATAGGTAAATTAGAGGTAACCCCCATTATTTTATTAAAAGTGCTTTGTATTTTTAATGTGAGTGTTCACAGTTGTTATATATGCCTTCATATGCTGGGTAAAATAAATCAAATGTAAATTTAAATTTGATATTGCAAAATAATGTGATATGTTTTAAGACTGTCAAAGTCCAATGACATTACATCTTCTGTGGAATTGTTAAACTTGTCTTTCCCTAGTAAGAGACTCAACTACTTTTTAAAAACATTTTTGAACCTAGTCCAAAGCTCTAAAATGTGCGATTTGTTGATTTGCCATTCTTTTGCATTGCACGATCAATGATCAGAGTGTGCTTTGATTTTTAACAAAATGAAAGTAATTTCTGTCAAGTTAGCTAAACAGTGAAGAAAAAATAATGTGGTCATTGGCTACATTTTCCATTTTCTTTTACATTTGTTGCACTGAGAACACATGTTTGCATACTTGAGAGTGAATGTTTTCAGTGACCTTGCCCATCTTTTCCTCTCTTTTCTCTGCAGATTCGACACTAACACAAAATCCAGCTCTGGGTCATTCATTTCTGACAGCTAAGTGATGGGGATGGTAGATGTATGAGTAGAGTATGCATATAAATGGAGAGAGTAAAGACATAAATCACATAACAACAATGGAAGCATTATAAAACAATGTGTCACATGCTCCTCAAATTTATCAGCCTGTGTTTTCAAGCCTTATTTTCCTTAGAGGTATCTATAATATGCTTCCAAATATTTATAATTTTAGAAGTTTCGGCAATCTAAATGAAAAAGCTAAACAAGGTTAGTCTTTTATCAATGTGCCATTTTTGGTTAATATACTTCACCTTGACAAGCGGGGACCGGTGCATCCCATGCGTGATACCCATAGGAAGACTTTCTGCACACAGCACTGCTTTTCCCGACAAGTCGGAATCCTCGATCACAGGCCCAGCGGACCACACTATTTAGCTGTCCTCCTGTTTGACTGATAATGTATCCATGAGGCGGGGATTCTGGTGTACTACAGTAGAAAGCTTTTTTTAAAAGAAAATAAAAAATCACTGTATAACTAATGAATAGAAACTCTTTACAATCCAGTTATAAAAATATAATAATACTAGTTCATAAAAACTGGTCAATTCAATTGCCATCTAGGTGAATTTTACTTCATATGGACATCATATTATTTTCCATCCACTTGACAATCTATTGACATAACCTTTAGGAGACATAACTATTTCTGGACTTTTTTATAATTCTTATTGTCACTGAAGATGTCTCCTAAGTTGAAATACATTATACTTTTGTAACACCCTGAAGGTTCAAAAGCTGAACAAATAGTTCATTGAATTTTGAAATGGTATTATTTCCTGCCATTTGAAAGGCCTATATGCTACAGTTTGGGTAGCAATATTTTAAAGCATGTATCTACATGTCACTTTGAAATTATCTCCAGACACCTATGTCATGTTAGGGCATGCATTTCATTTTGGTGGATGTCTAAAATAGATCCCTCCGCATTTCATAATCCTCTCTCCCAGTTTATTAAAGCGTTTCCATGCTGTCAAGAGTGCTTACATATGGTGATAAAAAATGCCAATAAAATAACACTTTTTTCATCTCCTGAAGTCTGAAATGTCAAAAGATAATGTCAACTGGCTTTTTCATATACATGTACTTTTGAGACTATTCAGCCTGGCAGGATCCATTTACCCTTTGAAACTTCAATGTATTCATCTGAGAAAAAATGAGACTTTAGGGGTAAATAGTAAGAAAGAGATGGACTTAGAATATATGTGTCATAACCTGTCATTTTCTAAAGGCAAAATATGTACTCAATATGTCAAGTCATTCTTAGGGCTAAAAATGATGTTTTCATTATATTTATGTCCAACTTTGTCATGAAGATCAACATAAATAAGTCTTTAATATAGTCTTTAATATGGTGAATCTAATGCTTATAATTGTTAGATTTAAATGGTTTCCCTTTAAGTTATTATCGTCATTAAAAATACAACTTAATGTTCTGACTTTTTAAATAGAGTCTGGGCACAGCTTTAATAAAAAGATACATATAAAGTTCATATGATAGAAACTTTGATTAAAATATGAAAAAGTATTAAGAATGACTTGGGTACATATTTCAGCCTTTAAATATTTCTCCTTTGCATGCCTAATAATATTTCAAACAATAGATATCTATTATAGGATAAAAATTGTAAATATGCTATCATGTAATGTCAGTAACAACTTACTTCTAATATGGAAAAGACACATTGTTGACAAACTATCATCTTATAGTTTTAAAATCAAAGTAGACAAAAAATATTACATTTCTGTATTATATACTAGCCATGCAAATTTATATAAATGAGTAAAATTCAACAGTTTATCTTTAAAACTAGAATCAAATTTATTTAAGTTTATGTCTACAATTGTGTCAGAATAATTTATAAAATATTTAAGAAAGCAATTTTCAGTAAGACTGATATGCAATGATCCATGGCTTCAGGAGACATGATCTGAACACTAAAGAAAGAGATGACTGATTGGCTCTGAAGTGTTTTGTTCCTGAGCACATACCCATGGCCTCTGACATGACTTAGTGAAGTCGCTCAGTTGTGTCTGACTCTTTGCGACCCCATGGACTGTAGCCTACCAGGCTCCTTCATCCATGGAACTTTCCAGGCAAGAGTACTGGAATGGGTTGTCATTTCCTTCTCCAGGGGATCTTCCTGACCCAGGGATCGAACCCGGGTCTCCCGCATTGCAGGCAGATGCTTTACCATCTGAGCCACCACGGAAGCCCATCAGAGCAAGACTCAGTTTAGCCCACAGCCAGTCCCTCTGACATGACTTAGGATGGTAATAAACAAAAGGGATATAATCTTTGCATAATAGAAAACCATGTACACTTATTCAACAGGAATATTTTGGGTTCAGTATCAGTAGACTTCATAAACAGGAAGGCATATAGAAAAAGCTATTTCATCTTGATATTAAAAAGAATTTTCAGCCCTCATCTTTTTCACTATTATTCAGTGAAAAGCAATGATGAAAAAACAATTAATTTTTTTAAAAAATAAAAGTTTTTAAGTGATCTATTCATCATTTTGTATTTTAATATTTAAAATATTTTAGCAAGTATCATAAATCAGCGGGCAATGATGAAAACAAAGATTTTTACAATTGTATGTTTATCTTTTGTTTAAACTTATTAAAGGAGTTATTTATATATTAAATAGATCAGATACACACAATTGAGCAACACTATTATTTTTTGACTGTTCAAGGGAAACGTCTCTGGGAAAATAAGCACTTAAAGTATCAAAGTTTATAATTAAGTCATAAATACTTTAAGTGCTTTTAATTTTTCACAAATCATGTGAAAGATATAGTAGTTTATCACTATAATAAGGAAACAGAGGGACAGAAATGTTATATAAATAACTCAAGAAACATCAATAGAGGAATCATGATTCAGATTCATACCTAACTGAATAGTATCTGTGTCTATGCTCCTTAATCACAACCATACTGAGGATTCAGGTGAGATCTGCACTGAAGTTATAAGTATCACATACCTATATATCTTATCCGGAAGCCTTTCTTGTTATTGCCATGATCTGCTGACCATTGAAGGAATACTTCATGACCATTGCTTGTTATGTTGAAAGCAGATGAATAATCCCCACTGAGTGAAACAAGCACTGGGCTTTGAATGTTTGGTCCTTCAGAAAGAAAATAATACAGTTTAGATATAACTGAGCAACTTATGCTTAGTATTTCACATATTTAGAATAGTATTAAATATGGTGAAATTCATCCAGGACCAATTTACTTCATCAACAATAACTTAAACATAACATAACATGTTTGTTTATACATCTTAATTCCATAGCTAAAGCAGCTACAATTTATAACATAATGATCAAGCTAAGTACAATTTTCATATGGTATATAGGTAAGTTTGATGTTGCTACTTTCTGAAATTATCCATAAGATAAAATAAAGTCATATAGGCAGTTGTTTATACTGAAGGCCTGAATGTATACTTAAGCATTCAAATTGAATTTGTGAATATCCAGTAAATATAACCTATGGTTACCATCATACACCTGAAGAACATCAAATTCTTTTTCTGTCTGGAAGAATTCTACAAACATGCTGATGTTATATCCTTTTTCCACAGAAATGCTCCAGGCACACATTTGAAGATTTGGGTAACTGTCAGGATATCCAGGGCTCAATATGACTCCCGTAGAATCCAGGCGTAATTCATTGGCGGGACAGAGCACTGTCAGAAAAAAATGTATCATTAGATAATGCTCATGTTTCAGACTTAAGTGAAAACTGCATTTTATATACTGCTTATTCTGTTTCTACGTTAGATAACAATAAAGGAAACAATACTTTGAACTATGTGTATAAAATGACAACTTGTATAATAAGCTTGCAGTTCAAAAAATGAAGCAATGTCCTAAAATTGTATGATATCAATTTCCTTTTTTTATTACATGGGAGACACATTTTCTTTCTGGATTAATAAATATAAATATATAGATAATTAAAAGACAAGGCATTTACTTCCTTCTCTATCTTTATTATTTCCCTATCTTTCTTCATCTTCTTATGTTCTTTTCCCTCTGCCTCTCTTATCTAAGTCCTTTTTCTTCTTGACTTTTTCTTTTGTCCTCAAACTTTCATTCACTCAGGTATGTGAGGACAGACAGGAAGTTGCCATTCCTCAGAGTATTCATTCCAGACAAAGCTACTTCTCTAATCTCAGGAATATGCTTAAACCATGAGGATTTAAAACAATTTGGGGTCACCAGTTACCTTTCCAGACCAAAAAGGTAAGACAAAGCATAAGCTGTTCATTTCATAAAAATATATCAACTGCATCTCCAAAGTATAGTACACTAGTAAATTATGGCAACATATGATTGTTCTTTAATCAAGTTAATAACTCAAAATAACTTGAGTTAATAAAATCTGCCATAAATTAATATACAGATATTTGGATTTTTACTATAGAATATACTATAGCTAATCTAAGAACTGTTTTCTTTCTTTTTTATTACTTCTATCTCTCTTATTGAATCTGAGATGTCTGCATATTGGATGTGATTTCAAAGTGAAAAAGTAACAATTCAACAAATAGTATTGGATCATTCTCAGTCTAAAAAGAGAAATCTGATGTTTGCTTTTTACAAAGTGAAAAATATGTAAAATAAACAAATGAACAAATGAAGAGAAATGGAATGAAAAAAAATGAGTCAAAGATAAAGATGAATGAATATATAGCTATGGCATATTGAAATAAAGGATATAAATAATTAAAAGATATGACAAGGAAGTTTTAAGAAAAGGGTTATGTTGCGTGTGCCCAGCTACTGATATTTAATATTTCTGAAATATTTAGCTAGGTGAGTAACTGTGTTATTGAGCATGTCAACAACTCACTAAAAACCATTCAGCTCCTTCAAAGCCTTCAAGGTTAGTCCCTGCATGCCTCTCCAGCTTTGTTTTCTGCTATTCCTCCTCTGAAATAGAATGCTCCAAACATACTGGATAACCTATAATTTTCTCAATTTGGCATATCTGTTAGTTCTTCTGTTTCAAATGTCCTTCTCTCGTCTGATACACTTGAACTATTCGGGCACCTCAAAACCCAGACCAGGTCTCACCCTCTGTGAAATACTTCCTGAATCTCTCCTCCATCAGTCCAAGCAGAACTGCTTATTTCCTTCTTGGTGCCTCTTAATGTATGCTTCTATTATTGCAGTTAGTTAATTTTATGGCTATAATTTCTTGGCTTTTTAAACTTTCTTCTTAGGCTATTGTTATAGAAAAGCAAGTGTACGTCTTAATAGTCCCAATGTTTTAGACTGAACAAATATTCCACGTTACATTTGAAAAACTGAGACAATTCGATATAACTTACTATAAATACAAAAATTAACCTATTCTCATACTAAACCGATATGAAGCAAGAATATACTGTTAAGCACTTTCTGTGTATTATATCACTTATTTGCCACCACAACTTTAAGAAGTGTATACAGTTTTTCCCCTTTATACATGTTTTGGTTGCTAAGTCATGTCTGACTCTGAAACCCCATGGACTATAGCCCACCAGGATCTTCCATCCATGCAATTTTCCAGACAAAAATACTGGAGTGGGTTGCCATTTCCTCCTCCAGGGGAACTTCCAACCCAGGAATCAAACCTATGCCTCATACACTGGCAGGTGGATTGTTTATTTTTGAGCCACCAGGGAAGCCTTAGTCACCTATTATATTTTATTTATATTAAACCCTTTGAAGAACATCATATTTAGAGATGCTTTCCATGTTTTAAGTGTGATATAAAGAACTAAAGAGGATCCAGGGAGGAATAACAAAAGTGATGTAGCCTCTTTTAGGAGAAGTGAAAAAGTAAAATAATTTAAAATAGATTATTAATAAAAATAGTATTATTGGTTACAACAGATTCCAAAAGAATAACAATTTTTTAGCAGGACTGTGAATTAATTCAGTTGAAGAAAAAAAATATTTTTTTGGCCATACTGTGTGGCAGGATCTCATTTCCCCAGATCAAACCTCTTCCCCTTGCATTAGGAACATGGAATCTTAACCACTGGACCCAGGAAGTCCCTAAACAAATATTTAAACTCAGAATTTTTGCCAAAGTGCTAGGTCAATTAATTAATACAGTAACTCTGTCTAAACTCATTCTGAGGGACAATTAACTTTAGTTAGTACCCATAGTATTATTATGGAGCAAACATTGATTATCTCCTTTTTTGTACTCTCCACAGAAGATAAAATAGGAGGAGACACACTTACTACAGGAAATTCTGATTTTAGAAATAAGATATTGAAAGTCTTGAGATATGAGGGACTCAAATAACAAGGTTAACAAAATTGTTTTTTTAATTAAAAATAATTAATTTTTAATTAAAAATAATTTAATTTTAATTAAAAATAATGCTGAATTTGGATCTAGATATAAATAAGAAGTATTGCTCTCCAAGAGCTCACAATTAAATTATATATTGGGTCAAGGAAGAAACCTTGACATGTAATTGCTTGTTCATTCAGGAATACAGGTGATAAACTTCAGAATTAACAACCAACCCTAAGATGGCCTACAAAATCATTGATTAAGATCAAGGGAAATTCTTATACTGGTGCTGGTTATACCTCCAAACTCATCTTTTCTTTCTTGATGCTTTGAGAGCCCTTATCTTCTAAGACTAAGGACTCCACAGAGGTAGAAAAATCAAACATTTCTTCCTACTGACAGCATGTTTGAAATAATAAACAGAATTTTTGTTTTATCATTAGAAGAGTTAAGATACTACATGGAAAATTGATTTCTATTTCTTAGGAATAAACCCCAGTGAAGGAAGCAATTCAAGAAAATCTGGGGAGGGATAATCAAAATCAATTTTACTCAAGTTAACCAATATTTATAATTAATTACTATGTAAAAGAAAGAAAGAAAGAGAAGTCACTCAGTTGTGTCTGACTCTGGAACCCCATGGACTGTAGCCTGACAGGCTCCTCCATCCATAGGATTTTCCAGGCAAGAAGACCGGAGTGGGTTGTCAGGTGTATTAGGCACTATTATGGCCCTAGGAGCTACACAAGTTAATAATACATGATTCCTGAACATCAAAATCCCAGTACATCATTCAAGATCCATCATGGTCTTGTCCTTGTAACACTGAATTCCTTGAAGTCTGCATTTCACCATCTTTCATTTCTGTGTCTTTGCATATACCTCTGTTTCTTGGCTAACTCTTTTGCTAGCTCAGTTCTACCAAAGTAAGTATAATTTGTTATTCAGAACCCATGACTAAGGGAGTAATGCCTCCATCAATCTTTGCCTCTCATATAAACAGCTTAATATTATGATTCTACCTTAATGCTGTATGCTACAGCTTATATGGCTGTCATATTCCTTACACCATTTTGCTTTCATAGCAGGGACCATTTGCAACTTTTCTTTTGTTTTTTCCCTTAGATCTTCATTCTTAATATGTGCTCAGTAAAGTTTAATGATTCTAGTGGTTAGAACAGAAGCTACTTGAAATCCACATTGGAACCTTTATTTAAAGTGGTTTCTCTTGCTTTCTATCTCCACTTCCAAACCTCACAGCAAAAGTAATTTAAATAAGTTGAACTGACTATGGAATAAACTAGAAAAATTAAACCTTGGATGAATAAACAGTGTTTAGTTAAATCTGATAAATAATGGAATGAAAAACACCATATATGAATAATATAATTTTTAAATTACTGTCAGTTAAATATATAATAATTGTATAAAATAGAGTTTTCTCAATTTTGTTAGTACTGAATTAAACATAAAACAAATACTTAGAAATAAATAATCATAAGAATTGGTACCTTGACAAACGGGAGGTGCTCCATCCATCTGGAGTCGTTCTCCTAATCTGCATGTCAGAATTGCGTTACCAACCAAAGTAAATCCTGGAAGACACTGATATCTAATAATATCACCTATTGAAAAAACAGGCAGAAGGGGCTTCAGATAAGCACCAAGGTAATGGTTAAAATAAACAGATGGTTCAGTTATAAAATCTGAATATTTTTTCTTTCAGTCATTTTCAATCAGTATAAAAATTCTATTAGTTGTAAGCAGCGATGATATTCAAAATATTAAACTACTAGTAAGTCATGAGCACTGACCAATTAGAACTGAAGCCAAGAATAAATACCAATAAAACTGGTACTAGAGCAATCCGATCATATATAAGCAATAGTAGTAAGGAAATAATCTGGTTGGTACAGGTAAGATATTCATTAAAAGTATATCAAGCAGTTAAAAGGATTCCTAGTTGCTGCTATCAAGATTAGATTCACATTGGTCATTGATATTTTCTTACATTTCTCAGCCAAAACTAATATTAATAGATAATAATGATAAACTTTATTTTGTTACATTAAGATGCATTATTTTCTTACATAATTTTTCAAACTATGAGATATTATTGAGGCTACATTTCCAATAAGCTTTGAAAGGACTTTATTTTTGATCACATGGAATATAATGAGTTATTTTCAAGGATATGGAAATCAAATGTCATCTAATACAACCTGCATATCATTTATTATACATATCAAGTTTATGCCTGAATTTGAAGAACAATAGTTAAGACTACAGTGTTGGAAGGTAGCAAAATAATAATTTGGAAATAACTACCAGAATAGTTATATGGCTCAGATTCCTGTACTGTTTTCTAACTGTACATTCTAAAAATACAGAATTTTTTTTTTCTTACCTAACATTCCCTTGCCTCTTTTCACTGTTTTCCATTCTTACAAATTCTAAACAATCCCCATTAATCCAGGGAAAGAAGGTTTAAGACAGGCTGCTACTATCCTTTATTTTTATTGATTTTAAGCAAAACCTTTGTTAACAGTATGTTTTCTTTGAAAGTAATTTAAGACACTTTACCTATTTCAAATTCATCATCTTCTGTCAAAATTTCAGCGTTAGGTACGGGTGGTGGAGGTTGACACACTCTTAGTTGATAGGCTGTAAAGATAGATAATGCTTATTCCTTCTCTGTACAGCTATATATGTATATATCCACATATGTGGAAAAAAAGCAAAATTAAAGAAGGTTTATTTGTAAGAATAAAAATAAATGGTAGAATTTATCAAGTTTTAACCATTTATTTTAAAAAATGCTACAATATTAAGGAGGAATTAATCACTCCTTCTGGAGTAGGGAAAGGCTACCTGGAGAAGAGAAAGACTACCCACTCCAGTATTCGTGCCTGGAAAATGCCCATGGATGGAGGAGCTTGGCGAACTTCAGTACATGGGGTTGCAAAGAGTTGGACACAAATGAGCGACAAAGAACAATCACTCCTTAAATAGTTTTCTATACTAACCCTTCTTATTTCTCACCCTCATTCTAGTCCTTCTGATTATGTACTTCTATTTTGGTGTGATCACTGTTTGGAATTATATACTCATGTCAGTTTATGTGCTAATACCAATCTTTCCAAGGTTCGTCACCAAATTCCCTGCATCTAGCAAAGTGCCTAGCATTTAGTCATAATTGCAAACAAGTACCCAATGAGTACTCCATTCCAAGAAATATTATAAACATCTTACTTATATTAACTCTACTAACCCTCACAAAAACTATATTACTTAATTTCTGTACCTAATCTATAGTTATTCCAATTTGAAAAAAGAAAATTGCTAAAACAATTAAGAATGTGTCCAACTCCTATAGCTACAGAATGTCAGAGAAGGGATTTGAACACAGACAATGTGATTCCAGAGCTTCCTTTCACCAAACTAGATTAGTATGTTTACAAGTTAAGTGCAAGTTCAGTTGCTCAGTTGTGACCGATTCTTTGTGACTCCATGGACTGCAGCAGAGCAGACGCCCCTGTCCATCACCAATTCCCGGAGTTTATTCAAACTCATGTCCATTCAGTTGGTGATGCCATCCAACCATCTCATCCTCACTCATCCCCTTCTCCTCCTGCCTTCAATCATTCCCAGCATCAGGGTCTTTTCAAATGAGTCAGTTCTTCCCATCAGGTAGCCAGAGTATTGAAGTTTCAGCTTCAGCACCAGTCCTTCCAATGAATATTTAGGACTGATTTCCCTTAGGATGGATTGGTTGGATTTCCTTGCAGTACAAGGGACTCTCAAGAGTCTTCTCCAACACCACAGTTCAAAAGCATCAATTCTTTGGTGCTCAGTCTTTTTATAGTCCAACTCTCACATCCATACATGACCACTGGAAAAACTATAGCTTTGAATAGACGGACTTTTCTTGGCAAAGTAATGTCTCTACTTTTTAATATGCTATCTAGGTTGGTCATAACTTTTCTTCCAATGAGCAAGCATCTATTATTTCATGGCTGTGGTCATGATCTGCAGAAATTTTGGAGCCACCAAAAATAAAGTCAGCCACTGTTTCCATTGTTTCCCCATCTATTTGCCATGACGTGATGGGACTGGATGCCATGACCTTAGTTTTCTGAATGTTGAGTTTTAAGACAACTTTTTCATCTCCTCTTTCACTTTCATCAAGAGGCTCTTTAGTTTTTCTTCACTTTCTGCCATAAGGGTGATGTCATCTGCATATCTGAGGTTACTGATGTTTCTCCCGGCAATCTTGATTCCAGCTTGTGCTTTAACCAGCCCAACGTTTCTCATGATGTACTCTGCATATAAGTTAAATAAGCAAGGTGACAATATACAGCCTTGACATACTCCTTTTCCTATTTGGAAACAGTCTGTTGCTCCATGACCAGTTCTAACTGTTGCTTCCTGACCTGCACACAAATTTCTCAAGAGGCAGGTCAGGTGGTCTGGTATTCCATCTCTTTCAGAATTTTCCACAGTTTGTTGTGATTCACACAGTCAAAGTCTTTGGCATTGTCAATAAAGCAGAAATAGATGTTTTTCTGGAACTCTCTTGCTTTTCTGATAATCCAACAAAAGTTGGCAATTTGATCTCTGGTTCCTCTGCTGTTCCTAAATCCAGCTTGAACATCTGGAAATTCATGGTTCATGTATTGTTGAAGCCTGGCTTGGAGAATTTTGAGCATTACTTGACTAGTGTGTGAGATGAGGGCAATTATGTGGTGTTTTGAGCAATCTTTGGTATTGCCTTTCTTTGGAACTGGAATGAAAACTGACATTTTCCTTCCTGTGACCACTGCTGAGTTTTCCAAATTTGCTGGCCTATTGAGTGTACCACTTTCACAGAATCATCTTTTAAGATTTGAAATAGGTCAACTGGAATTCCATCACCTCCACTAGTTTTGTTTGTAGTGATGCTTCCTAAGACCCACTTGACTCTGCATTCTAGGATGTCTGGCTCTAGTTGATGATCACACCATTGTGATTATCTGGGTCCTGAGGAACTTTTTTGTAGCTCTTCTGTGTATTCTTGCAACCTCTTCTTAATATCTTCTGCTTCTGTTAAGTTCATATCATTTCTGTCCTTTATTGTGCCCATCTTTCCAGGAAATATTCCTTTGGTGTCTCTAATTTTCTTGAAGAGAGTTCTAGTCTTTGCCATTCTATTTTTTTCCTCTAATTCTTCACCTTGATCATCGAGGAAGGCTTTCTTATTTCTCATTGCTATTCTTTGGAACTCTGCATTCAAATGGGTATATCTTTCCTTTTTGCCTTTGCCTTTAGCTTCTCTTCTTTTCTCAGTTATTTGTAAGGCCTCCTCAGACAACCAATTTTCCTTTTTGCATTTCTTTTCCTTGGGGATGGTCTTGATCCCTGCTTCTCATACAATGTCATGAACCTCCATTCATAGATCTGCAGGCACTCTGTCTAGCTTCTAATCCCTTGAATCTATTTGTCACCCCCACTGTATAATTATAAGAGATTTGATTTAGGTCATAACTGAATGGTCTAGTGGTTTTTCCTATTTTCTTGAATTTAAGTCAGAATTTGGCAATAAGGAGTTCATGATCTGAGCCACAGTAAGCTCTAGGTCTTGTATTTGCTGACTTTATAGAGGTTCTCCATCTTAGGCTGCAAAGAATATAATCAATCTGATTTTGGTATTGACCATCTGGTTATGTCCACGTATACAGTCTTCTCTTGTGTTGCTGGAAGAGGCTGTTCACTATGACTAGTGCGTCCTCTTGGCAAAATTCTATTAGCCTTTGCCCTGCTTCATTCCGTACTCCAAGGCGAAATTTGCCTGTTACTCCAGGTGTTTCTTGACTTCCTACTTTTGCATTCCAGTCCCTTATAATGAAAAGGACATCTTTTTTGGGTGTTAGTTCTAAAAGGTCTTGTTGGTCTTCATAGAACTATTCAACTTCAGCTTCTTCTGCATTATTGACTGGGGCAGAGACTTGGATTACTGGTGATATTGAATGGTTTGACTTGGAAAGTAATAATTATCCTGTCATTTTTGAGACTGCATCCAAGTACTGCATTTTGGACTCTTTTGTTGACTATGATGGCTACTCCATTTCTTCTAAGGGATTCCTGCCCACACTAGTAGATATAATGGTCATCTGAGTTAAATTCACCAATTCCAGTCCATTTTATTTCACTGATTCCTAAAATGTCAAAATTCCCTCTTGCCATCTCCTGTTTGACCACTTCCAATTTGCCTTGATTCATAGACCTAATATTCCAGGTTCCTATGCAACATTGCTCTTTACAGCTTTGGACTGTACTTCCATCACCAGTTGCATCCACAACTGGGTGTTATTTCTGCTTTGGTTCCATCTCTTCCTTCTTTCTGGAGTTAGTTCTCCACTGATATCCAGTAGTATCTTTGGTATCTACCAACCTGGGGAGTTCAACTTTCAGTGTCATATCTTTTCACACTGTTCATGGAGTTGTCAAGGCAAGAATACTGAAGTGGTTTGCCATTCCCTCCTCCAGTGGACCACATTTTGTCAGAACTCTCCACCATGACCCGTCCATCTTGGGTGGCCCTACAGGGCATGGCTCATAGTTTCATTGAGTTAGACAAGGCTGTGGTCCATATGGTCAGATTGGTTAGTTTTCTGTGATTGTGGTTTTCAGTCTGTCTGCCCTCTGATGGAGAAGGATAAGAGGTTTATGGAAGCTTCCTGATGGGAGAGACTGACTGAGGGGAAACTGGGTCTTGTTCTGAAGGGCAGGGCCATGCTCAGTAAATCTTTAGACCAATTTTCTGTTGATGGATGGGGCTGTGCCCTCTCCCTGTTATTTACCTGCTGCCAAACTATGGTGGATGTAATAAAGATAATGGTGACCTCCTTCAAAAGGTCCCATGCATACATTGCTACAGTCAGCGCCCCCAACCCTGTTGCAGGCCACCGCTGACACACGCCTCTGCTGGAGACTCCTGGACACTCACAGGCAAGTTAAATCATATATTTCTAATTTTCTACATCATTTGAACTACTCATCCCATTATATTAGGTTCCTATTTGAAATAAGTTAAAAGCTACTGAAAAAAAGGTCTATATGAATCTAAGTATCATGACTACTGGCCCCTGATGATATCTATATCACAATCATTTACTTGATTAGAGACCATTTTCACTAGTAGCTCTCAAAAAATGTAATATGCTATGATCAATTCAAGAAACACATTTTCTGTTATTAAAACATTTGAAGAAAAATGTATTGTATATGTTTAATTTTATTACTTAAACTTAGGAGTTAAATTCTTTATGTCAGATTTCCCAGGTGGCTCAGCGGTAAAGAATCCACCAGCAATGCATGAGTTGTGGGTTCAACCCCTGGGTCAGGAAGAGCTACTGGAAGAGGAAATGGCAAGCCACCCCAGTACTCTTGCCAGGAAAAGTCCTATGAACACAGGAGCCTGGTGTTCCTGACAGTCCATGAGTCAGACATGAATGAGCAAATTTTCCATTTCCAAGTTCTTGATATACCTCAATATGAATATAAAAATTATGACGTTTAAAAGACATAGTAACTTGTCTATGATCACACAGCTAGCACAGGGTTTATCCAGAGCTCCAGCCCTATTGTGAGAGTATTATGAGACTTCTGAGGAACATCAACTAGACCAGTTAAGGAAAACTCTAATAAAAAGAGATGAAATGAGATAAATTTTAAAGGATGAGTGAGATTTTTCCAGTGCTGAAGGGTAATCGTGGGCAGAAGAACATTCCAGATGGTGGAGGAAACATGGGTAATAATTACAATTTCAAGGTAAAAGGTAGTTGTGAGAAATGCCAGAGAGGTAAGAGAAAGGGGAGTAGAAGATACAGAGAGCCCAACAGGATGTGATACTTATGAGACTGCTTCAGAGGACAGTATTTTATCTATTAATATCTTACTTGAGAAAGAGATCAACTCAGAAGTTAGAGAAGTGTAGAGATACCCGTATGTGTATTATTTTACTTTTATTTGCCTGTAAAGTTTTTTTTTTTTTTTTAAACTTCAAGCTAATCTTCTTGAGTTTTTCCAGTAGTCACATATGGATTGAGAGTCAGACTATTAAGAAAGCTGAGTGCCAGAGGATTGATGCTTTTGAACAATGGTGTTGGAGAAGACTCTTGAGAGTCCCTTGGACTGCAAGGAGATCCAACCAGTCCATCCTAAAGGAAATCAGTCCTGAACACTCATTGGAAAGACTGATGTTGAAGCTGAAACTCCACTACTTTGGCTACCTGATGCAAAGAGCATTTGAAAAGACCCTGATGCTGGGAAAGACTGAAGGTGGGAGGAGAAGGAGACGACAGAGGATGAGATGGTTGGATGGCATCACTAACTCAGTGGACATGAGTTTGGGTAAACTCCGGGAGCTGGTGATGGACAGGGAGGCCTGGTGTGCTGCAGTCCATGGGGTCGCAAAGAGTTGGACAGGACTTAGTGACCAAACTGAACTGAATCTTCTTGAGGCAGGAGGCAGATGGGCCCCTCCAGGGTAAAGTAATCGGAGATTCATTCTCTATGGACCAAAACTCCAAGAGGAGAATAGCAGGATAATTAAGAGAGGAGGTTGGGTCCTGCACAGAATATATATTTCTTATTTCAAAGTCAGGTCTCTCTGACCACACATGCTCAGAAAAGCTCCTTGGAGGTCAAAGGGGACTGATGCTAACTAATGCCAGGCTACCTACAAGCCTCTTTCATAGACTCTAGTTTGACTAAGAGACGCATGCGCACACATGGAGGATCTTGAGATATACCAAACATGGACTGTGATTGGCCAAATGAAAATGACTGGCTAAAGGAAACCCAGAAGAAATACACCATAAAAAGTAATTCAAACTGCTACAAGGGGGTGACTTGGGGATTCTCCCTCTGAGACTGCCTGTGTGCCTCTATCCACTGTACTCTTTAGTATTTACTCTTCAGGTCTACTGTTCTCTTTTTCCTCTTAATATATACTTACTTCACTACTTGCCTTCTTTGTGGAAATTCTCTGCAAAGCTGAAGGGCTAGGGCCCTTGTCACTGACCACTGGAATAGTGGATCGAATCTCATGCATCTACCACCACAATGTGGCCCCAGTCTCTGACTGGGAACCCAAACACCCCTCCAAGTTGCAGTGAAGAGGAAAAGTCAAAGTTTTACATAAACTCCTGCTTGTTCTGCCTCTGTAACTCAGCTTGCTTCTTGCAAGCTGACCTGGATCACGTAGGTCATGAAGTCTCAGAAAGTGGGGACTTACAATACTAGGAACTGGTATTGTAATGAGCTTATCTCTCTCACCCTTGTGCTGTTCTTTGCAATTGCCCAGCCCCTGCAAACCTGTTTAATCATGCCTGTCTGTGTGAAGGTCAGGCATCCCCCTCCCAATCTTGACTGCTGTTCCCACACCTGTGAAACCCCTTACTTTAAACCAGCCTATTAGCAGCTAGTGTTGCCCACTATGGTCTGTCTATAAATACTCTGTAACCCCTTTGTTTGGGGCTCAGAGCTTGGAGTGTTAACTCCTCTGGGCCGGCCAGCATAACAAACCTGAGTTCTCCAGCTCTCCGAGTGTGGTGTTTGGTTTCTCAACTACTGGTTTCTGCAACAGTAGCAAGCTGAAGCCACCTAAGATCATTCTGAGCTCTTCACTGCCCACTTCCCCTTACCCTTTACTCTTTTTTTTCCTAATCACAGAAGTCTATTTTGTGGTACATGCAATCATGAGTTGTTTTAACCTTTATTATTTTCCATTTATTAGTTTACTTTTTCATTGATGATGGCTACATCTAGGCTTTAAGATATGAGGGAGGAGAATATTTATCTGTCTTTTTCACAATTTAGTAATTAGTGCCTATGATTTTGTTTATGATCCAACAAATATTTGCTAAATAATACACAAACATAGGTTTCTTCAGGAAGGAGTCTTGTAACAAATAGTCTTCCCTAAGATGACTCTAAATCTAAAATTTTAAACGGGGATGAAATAGAGGTAATTGTGAGTCAGAGTGCTAGAGAATGGGATCTGAACAGTTCCTGCCTGAGATGCTTTTCAGGATTGAATTATGTATTAATAATTTTCTTTATATTGTAGAGGTGAAGGGAATAATAAAAGGAACAACTTTGCATTTGTTTTTCTTTTGACTCTTGAAGACAAAGCACTACAAAAAGTTAAGTCAAAAATAGCTGCCAACAACTGTGGTTTCAATCTTCACCTATTTCTACTAATTTGCTCTTTAAAAAAGTTTAAAACGCACCCAATGTCTTTCCATTCGTGAGGCTGACATCTCAGGGTAAAAAGACCTCTGTCATTTTACCGTGCCTGTTATATTGGTTGAAAAATGTCCCCCAAATTTATGTATTTCTTGGAACTGCAGAATATTATTTGAAAATAGGATTGTTGTAGATATGAGTTAAACTGAGGTCATATTGAATTAAGGTGGGCCCTTAAGCCAGTATGACTACTCTCTTTATAAAAAGCAAAGAGAATGAGATGAAAACACAGGAAAATAATTTGTAGTAATGAGGACAGAGATTTAAGTGAATTACCTATAAGCAAGGGAATGGCAAAGATTTCTGGTTACCACTAGAAGCCCGAATTAGGAAAGGGACGATCTTTACTAATAACCTTCAGAAAGAGAATGGCCTTCTCCATGCATTGGTTTTGTAAGTCTATTCTTCAGAACTAGGAAAAAAAAAAAAAGTCTGCTGATAAAGCCACCCAGTTTGTGGGATTTTGTTACTGCAGTCCTAGTAAACTAACACGTCTATATTGATAAACTGGCCTACAGGATGTTCTTGCCTTCTGTGTCTCTGTGGTGTAATCCTTCCTACACACAGGTGAAGTAGTGGAAGGAAATTAAAACAGTACTTATGAGGAATGCACTGCATACAAAGGACTCTCTAAGGCGATTTATCTGAGTTATTTCATTTAATCACCAAATTACTACATCAAGATACGTGTAAATGTAACAGGGAGGAGCCAATTTTAACTCCATGCTGGATCTGTTTCTCAGACTTTGACCTTTGCTTTTCATTGCTTTTGTTATTATAATCATACATAATGTCCTGCCTCAGGGAACTCTACCCCTCTGCCTGAATCTTAAACAAAAGTGGTTTTGTTCAGCTCACTGGGTAACAATCTGACCCTGTCCACTTGTGAATGGCTGCAGAAAAGAAAAAAACAATACATCCCCTCCTATTTTGCAAGATAAATAACCTTTTTACTTTACTTCCTTACTTCCTCTCCTTCTCTGTTCTACACAAAAAAATTGGCATCCAGACCCTATAAGAAGGTTTTTTTTTGGAGACAATAGTCTGCCATCTTATCAATCTTCCTTGCCTCAGTACTTAGTCTCTTGGTTTATTGACCTGTCCTGTGGCAAGCAGAGCAAGCCTGGACTTGGAAATGAGGTAGAAATTATTAGGCAGTAAGTGTAGGGTTAGAGCCTTGGTTCTTTTTCCAGTTTCACCTTTAATTTCAACTCATTCACTCACAGAAACATTTTGTTCCATTAGCCTAAAGCCATAATCATTGCTCCAGGTCCTAGGCATTCAGAGGAATGCCTCCCTGGTTTGGAGGGTCATAAAACATTCAGACCCAGGACCAGACCATCATTAACTGCTGTCTAGTTTATCAAGGAGAAAAACTCCAGGTAGACCATTAGCTCTTAAATGTACACTTGGTCCCTAAATAATGGTTTGGGGTCTTGAGAAAGGATCAAGGTATGGTGACTTAATGTCTGGAGAAACTGAGAAACTGGGAACCATAAGAAAGCCATAAAAATGACAAACTGGACATTACGGCATTTAAACTTATTGGTCTGAAATTACATACATCGGGTCCTGAGCCAACCAAACATGAACAGATCAATTCTAATAAAGATATACAGTGTCGATATTCCTGCCTTTTCAGGCACTTCACCCCCTCCCAGTGTCTGCTGAGAGCTTTGTGTCTCTATCCTTTAAAATAAACTCTTTGCCTGTGTGAGTGTTTGCCAGTTTGTGGAATTCATTCTTCAGCTTGGGGAACAGAACTTTGTTTCATGTTTCAATAACATAAAAATACTCATGTTGAAAAAAAAAAAAAGAAAAAAAAAAAACCCAAAACAAAAAAACTAAAGAATGGCTGAATTGTCGTCTAGTTCATTAAGGCAGAAGTTGAATCACATCCTGCTTGAAAATTAAGCCACAACTTCTCCCACATTTTACAGAAAAATCAACGTGGACTGGAAAATTATTTTGGTTCTGTCATTTCCCTATTATCAATTTAGAGTGGCTTTTCATAGCCAACAGATTATAACCTTATATAAAGCAAGTTTATCATTTTAATTCTCACCAATCCCTACATCTGTTATATCTCACTCCAATTTTCTTAGGCCCCTTGTATTTGTCATGTTAGCTTCCAACTCTACATGATTTTTACAACCTTGACAGTGTGGAAATCGGTACCATAATACTTAGCATTTAGTGTTCTACTCTTTTGAGTTGTTGCAGCCTTATTCATTAATGTGTTAGTTCTTATTCCATGTTTTGCTTGTGTGGGAACCATTGTGCATATATTTATATTTCCTATAATGTCCAGCACAGTTCATTCTGTTAATTTATTAAATGTATATCATTGAGGGGGCCTACCATGTGCCAGATACCATAACATCTGTTTTGGGAACACAACATTAAACAAAACAGATGCAATCTCACCGTTATAGGTATAAATTGTTGGTGAAATATTAATCAAATAATCTCATTAAAGACTAGAATTTAACTAATTGAAACTAGATTCATGTTCATGTGTGTTGGAGAGTTAGATGTCACAGGGAAGAATAACTCAGGCAGAGGAATCAGAAAGTATAAAACCAGCAAAGGCCAAGGCCAGGGTGAGAAGGTATGAGAAATAGAGGTAAACTGGGTTTAAATCCAACAGGCATCTACAGGTCACGCTGAGAATATATTTTAATCTGATGCCAATAGGAAGCTTATGAAGAATTTTAAGTTTGAGAACAAAGAGATTAAACAACAACAACAACGAAACTCCGGCTACAGTAGAAAATCAACACAGTTGGAAGGGAAGAAATGTGGATACCCAGAGACTAGTAAAAAGCCTATTTTGTCGTGGTTGTTAAATAAACAATAGTTAATTGGTTCTGGAAAAAACTCACAAGTGTTCCCAAATGACTTGACATTAAATTAAAAGTCTTGATTATGATCTCCAAGTGTCTCTAACTTTAATTAACTTCAGCCCCACTTATTAAGCAGTATATATTTTTAACTGAACAAAGGTAGTTCCTCTCTTCCATTTAAAATTCAAGGACCCCTGATTTGTTGTATCTACACGTCATTCTTACCTTATAAAAAATTAAACCACATCTTTCAGTTTTTCAAAATAAACTTTGAAAGACTAAACCTGTCTACAATCTAACCCTTAACTCTAGTCACTTCTATTCCTTAATCAACATAACTCTGAAATAGTTGACAATGTAACATTTGATAATGTGATGTCTAAACATGTTACATAATTTTACTTTTAAACATTTTGCTTCCTTGAAACCTATTTTCCTATTTCTTTTGTAAATATGTCCTAAGATGACTAGATAGAGACAGCTTCACTGATCATGTGACCTGGAATTAACCTCTTGCAGTTACTCTGTATCACGTCTCTCTTATTTTCCCTCTGGTGATTTTCATGGTCTGTAAGAATAATTTCTTAACTGTCCATTTTCTTGCATTCTTATATTCTAGAATGTAAACAGTGTGGGAGCTGGGCCCGCTCTTCACCTTATTAACTGCAAATTTCTCAGGGCATAATGCAGTACACGATATAGCGATATTTGATAAATACTTGCTGAGTGACTGAATGCTAGACAAATGAAAGAAGGAATAATGAATGAGTAAAAAATACATAAACAATATATTCTTAGGATACTGAATATGGACTTGATCCAGACTCTCTGGGTTTAAATTCTGTTTTTAATGCTGACAAATTAGGAAGTCTTGGCAAATCACGTAGCCAATAACTCACTTTTCTTCATTTGTAAAATAGTAATGATAATGGTACTAATTTTATGCCACCTCAACAGTAAGATCAAAATGATTATAGATGCAAAACCCTTGAAGCAGTGCCTGGCAAATAGCAAGCACTCTATAAAGGTAAGCTCTTATTACATCAGATTGGATTTCCAGGTATTTGATGATCACAAATAAATAAGAAAATTTGTTAAAATATTAATACCTTCTGTGTTTCTTAAGTTTCACTTTTCAGTTGCAGAAGACATTTGACTTGGTGGCAATTACTAAAATAACTAGGAGCAAATGTAGGCACATGGTCTTGGTTGGTAGGAGCAGGATATAATAAGGTGAAGGTTTGAGATGTGATACATCAGAAGTGTAGTAATTGAAAACAATAATGGGGAATTAGACACTGAAGCTCTGTTTATCTTTCTTAAGATGTTTCTATCATACCAATCAAATTCATGGGAAAAGATACATTCTCCAATCTGTGTTGATGAGTAATATTTTGTGTACAAAGCTGCCTGATCTACTATTTATTCTGGAAGCAGACTGTTCAAAATTGGCTCCCTTACTTGCATGCTCTATGACCCCAGGCAAATTGCCTCTGTGCTTTAGTTCTCACACCTACAAAATAAAACTAAGATTGAGTTAATACATTGTAAAGGGTGTAGAATAGTGCCTGACACATACTATCATTTCAAAGAGCGAGAACATTCCCCGTTTGGCAAAGGTTAAAATGAGCATGGCTGCTGTTGATAGCTGTTGTGCCCTCAACACATATAACCTCAACCTGGGAACTAACACGTGACCCCAGTGTCATTCAAGGGGCGAGTGCCCACGTG
Source organism: Cervus canadensis (assembly GCF_019320065.1). Taxonomy (NCBI): domain Eukaryota; kingdom Metazoa; phylum Chordata; class Mammalia; order Artiodactyla; family Cervidae; genus Cervus; species Cervus canadensis. The sequence goes on along the minus strand of NC_057397.1, from coordinate 49,487,144 downwards.
ATTTTCTAGAATACATCAAACTATTTTCTTTTTTATCTAGTATAATTTACATCGAACATACTTTGAAAATGCTGAGTTCTTTGTTTTACACTGATGTGCATTATACTGTAATATAAAGCCCTTGAGTTCGACATCTCATTTTATAGCCACGTGTAAGAATACTTTGTACATGTCTGTGGTGTCCAAACTGCTAGCACAATGCTCTGGAAATCATATTCAATAGATGCTAACTCATAACTAATTAAATTAAGACAAGATCTTATCCTCAATGTATATTGTTGAGTTACTTTGAAAGAAAATGAATGGGTCTAAGATGAATACACCCAATACTGTATACATAAGAATCATAGCTTGTTTGAGGTAGAAATTATCTTGTAAATCAACTATTTTAATCTCTTTATTTTTGGAGGAATGGAGAGAGGAAGAGATCTAGAGGAATGGAGTAAGGTAGAAAAAGACACACATCCAGTTATGAGCAGAAGTGAAACTTCCAAATTGTGTCTTCAAAGTTATAAATAGCACAAGCAGTATCTTAGTCCATGTTTTCTGTGAATTGTTTTATTTAAAAACAGCTTCAAAGTGATGACTATTAATGAAAAAATTGCATAACATAGATATTTATACATTTAAAATAAACACTTGAGCTAAATCTGTGTTTTCTTTTAGATGAATCACTTTATTTGACATGCCATTCCCTTCAAGACACTATTGACTTATTTAACAACTACAAGAGGGCATCTGTCCTACGTGTCATTATATTTTCAGGATGACCATTGTTTGAATAGTACTTTGTTTTCATTCAACTGTGTATAGATGTGTGGTTACTGGTCCAACAAATTTATTTCTTAAAATCACTTTTAGGGTTTGATTCTGCCAATATATTTGGTTATTTTTAATTTCCTATTTTCTTTGTAATGAAACATCCAACCCAATTTCAGAAAAGAAAGCTGCATTTATCTACTTCAGTTCAACTGAGCCATAAAAGGCTTCTTCAAAAAAAGACAAAACAGGACACTGGCAAATTGCCACTCCTTCTCTAAACCAAAAAAGCATAAGACAAGCACACAACCTTTCTGCCAAATAAGGATACAATATTTCTTTGAGAGGGGGAAAAAAAAAGTTTGACATTCCATTATAAACTCTAAGCATTCTATAACCACTGGTGTACTTCAGTGGTGACCCAGATTAGTTCAAGTTTGATAACTTCATCATTGGGGGAAGATTTGGAAAGGGAAAAGTACTGATAATTATATACTCAGTTATATAATTTTCACAATGTTATGTAAAATAACTTTAAGCAGCTCCACTTGAAAGCAGAGTTATAAGTGTTGAAACAAATGCTGGGTTCTAACTAAGAGAAAAAAAAATAATATTTTTTTTCCATTTTGGAGAAAGTCTGCTAGTCAGTTGATATGAACCATACAGGTTAAATTTCAGCAGTGCTTAAATTAGTTACAAATGTCTTTTTTTATCTGTTAATATTTTACAATCAATTTGTTTCTCTGTCTATATAACGGCAGAGAAATCTAGAGAAAATGATCAGTCCTAGATTTAGAGATGAGACAGAGAATGGAATGGATCATTAGAAATGAATCAACAAGAAGCTACTTGCTATTTTCCTATAGATGGAAAAACAGAAGTATAGTAAACAAAGGTTTTGGGAAATATTCTGAATTATCCGTAAGATCCTAATAGCTTCTGCATGAAGTGACTTTCCCGTATTCTAGTAGCTAATTGAAAATATCCTACTTCAGTAGAGACCACTTCAGTCTGAGAAGTAAGGTGCCAAAGGTCTCTTCTCTACATTGGGTGAGTTGCCTGGCATGTTAGTAGATAACAGAGCACATCAGGGGTGACAATTTGTTCCCTTTCTCTGTTCACTACAATAGTTTGGATTTTGTTGGCTATGAAGGAACTTGTTTCAGTTATTTAACCATCACTTTAAACTATTCTACATGTTGAAAAGAGAAGAAGAAAGAAAAGAAGGGAAAGAAAACAAGACAAAAGAAAACAAAGCACATTCCCTGTATGCTGTGGCTTGGAGCTGGCCTGGCTGTAACTTTTAAGGCCATGATTTTCTACTGTTTACTGTAAACAAATTAAGTAACAACTAACATCAGATATGATAGCTCTCTGGCGTCTTTGGAACAAGACAGAAAACAAGATCTTCCATAATCATGTCTGAACATACAAATAACAAAACACAAAACAAAATGAAAACACCAATATGACCAAGATTCCTACATCTCAGCTAGTATGAAAGAATGTTGCTTCCGCATGCCAAACACAGTTTTAGGTGTGTCCCATACCTTCCACCTTGTAGAAGAAAAATGATTAAGATGCACAATTATAGAACTACTCCAATTTTCTGACAGCACCAAATCCAGAGGAAAAACATGATTCTTTAAACTTTTCCAGAATCATCTTACATAGTGCAAATCCTATAAAAAGCCTCTCAGTGAAACTCCACAGTTTTTCATAGTGTGTTATCCCCCTCATTACAGCGAGCCTATGAATTCAAATTGGTTTAACTACACAAGTGTTCCCGACTGACTTTGGCTGGAGGGAACTGAGATATTGTAGAATTTAAATGCTATCTCATGGATGCATGAGACAAGTGCTCAGGGCTGGTGCACTGGAAAGACCCAGAGGGATGGGATGGGGGGGGAAGCAGCAGAGGGGATCAGGATGGGGAACACATGTAAATCCCTGGCTGGTTCATGTCATGTATGCCAATGTATGGCAAAAACCACTACAATATTGTAAAGTAATTAGCCTCCAACTAATAAAAATAAATTAAAAAAAAAAAAAAACCAACCAACCAAACAAACAAACCAAAAATAAATGCTATCTTATTGATGGGGATGCACATACAGCAAAATATCAAACTATTCCAAGTAATTTTGACATGCCTTTTAGTCATTTAAGTAATCACTAAGCAGCAATTTAAGTAAATGGCATTTAAGTAAATGGCATTATCATGTCATCATTACAGTTTCACCAGTTTGGTTTTTTAGCTCTATATCTATCTAGATATGTATATAATTGTATGATGTGCATATCCCCTATGCTCTCTGTACATCAAACAGTGAAACACTTTATGAGCTCAGTGCTCTATCTATTGAAATATGAAAGGAGGTCAGATCTTTAGATTGTGCAAAGCAATGGGGTCACATAGTTCAAAGCAATGTTGATTTATCTTATATATAAAATGTGTCCTTATATCTACAGCAGTCTTTTTTAGGATGAGACTTTGTGGAGTTAAATATACTTGTCCCCAAATACAGAATTCATTATAAAGGCAAAATAACCTTATAAGTTGACCTAAAAGATATTACAGGTCTTTCAAATACATTTCTTAAAAATAGTCAGAAGTTCAGTATATTCAGCTGGCAAAAAATTTTGCTCTGGATTTTCCATAAAGTGTTACAGAAACAAAACCATATGAGTTTTTTGGCCAACCCAATATATCAAACCGTTCTTTTATAGAAGCTACACCAATAACAGAAAATAATGAATAGTATATACTACTGAATTGTATTACTCTCACTAGGAAAATCTTCTATAATAATTGAGGTTCCCTAATATCTGATACTGAAAAAGGAGGTACCCTGGATAATAGATTTAAACAATAAAATTATATTTCTTATTTTAATTTACTAAATATATATTCTGGCTATATTACAGTGGTTGGCATAAGTCAGGACCCCCAAGAAGACTTTTCTCTTCACAGAGAGATCATAGCACATTCTAGAAACTATAAAGAGGAACACACTAAATTGTGACAAATCTACCAACATATTGTTGTTAGAATATAGGTCCCAGGGAAGAGAAGCACTAAGAAGTTCAAAGTTGTAATTAGAAGAGGTGTTTTCCAGAAAATGAGATGACATTATATTGCTAAAAATGAAAATCACTTTTGCTAAATATTTAAGGAAAAATTATACTTCATATATATTAAATATAATCCATGCATGAGATAATACCAGCTTAGGACACTGCCTAGCATTTAGTAAGAACTCAATATAGTTTAACTATTATTATTATTATTGCTGTTATTGTTGTCATTATTTAAAAAGAAGGAAACCTATTCCAGTATTCTTGCTAGGATATCCCTATGGACAGAGAAGTCTGGTGGGCTACAGTCCATGGGGTTGCAAAGAGTAGGACATGACTGAGAGACTAAACAACAATATTCCTTAAAGTAAGACAGACCTATTTTGAATTTCTGGCAGCCCTTTTATTTATTAATTCTCTGGCTCTATATACATTACAAATTTCTTTCTTTCAGTTCTATAATGATTAAAATTGGGATAATAATACTTATGTGGCAGAGTTATAACAAAAATTAGCATGGAAAGCATCTAGAATAGTGCCTGGCACATGAAGTTTTCAATAAATGATGAAAAGAAAGCGATAGTGAAGTCGCTCAGTCGTGTCTGACTCTTTGCGACCCCACGGATAGACTATAGCCTACCAGGCTCCTCCATCCATGGGATTTTCCAGGCATGAATACTGGAGTGGGTTGCCATTTCCTTCAGCAAATGGTAGCCATTGCTATTAGAGTGACTATTAATACAAAGTCAGTATCTGCAAAAACATGCAGTTGAAAAGGATTTTTTTGTAATTTACTTTCAGGAAGTCACTGATTAGGAATACTCTCTTGACTCTGTGACAGATACCAAGAAAATTTAGCTCTTACTTTAAAGAATTACACTTACAGCAACACAGTAAGAGACAAACACTTTTCCTCAGATGAAGAAATATGATATGTGAGATAAAGCACCTCAACATTTAAGCCTGCCCTATTTTTTTCACGGCATAGAATTTTCATTTTCCAAAGCTTTTTATGAATGTTATATTTGATCATGAAAGGCTTTATGAAGGTGTTTTTAAAAAGATATATGGCTGACTAGATCTCATAAAGGAAGTTTGGTTAGAGAAGAAAAAAAACATTTTTTTCTCCTTTCTGACATACTAAAGTATACTAATATAAAATCTAAATAATCAATCTGACCTTAGGAAAATACATGAAAATACTGATCTGTTAAATTTATAAAATAAATACACAAGTCCTAAAAAAAGTCCACTTCTGACTTAAAGGGTAGGGCACAACAGAAGGAATTATTAAATCAATAAGAGAATATAAAGAAAACTGAGTGGAAGAGTAAACCATTCTAAGCTTAGGTATATTAAAAGACCTTAGACTAAGTGTTAAATAGTAAATTATCTTCCTGGTTAACTTCTAAAAATGTACCAAATGACTTGACCATTTTTTTTTTTTTCTGTTTAACATTATGAGAGCTCATTTTACCCTTCAGCTATAACTACTGACTGGAGTAGGAAATGGCAGCCCACTCCAATCTTCTTGCTTGGAAAATTCCATGAACAGAGAAGCCTGATGGGCTAGAGTCCATGGGGTCACAAAGAGTTAGACATGAATGAGTACGCACACACACAACTACTAACGTGAGCCTCAAGTATGAATATTATATTTTAGATTGTATTACATTGTACTAACTGTATCAAAACTAATTTGATAATAGGTATCTGTTTTTTTTTTAAATTTTTGTGAGAAGGGATGAGCACACATGTATGTAACTGTAAAACAACCTTTGTAAAAATTCTTATTAATGCAGCTCAAATAAATTCAATAAGACAATTTTTAAAAAAGAATCTGAACACATACCACTGTAAGATAATTAAATATAATTATTTATTCAATAAAAATATAAGGACTAAGAAGCTTAAGTATGATTTGTGTCCTCAAAAAAGCACTCTTTATTATTAAACTAAAAAGCATATACTAGGCATATAACTGTACAGCATACTGTAAGTTCTTAAAAGTTTGGTAAAAGAAAATAAGTGGATTCATAAAGAGATGGTAGTGATCCCTATGAGTTTGGATTATCAAGGAAAGGAGAAATTACACTTAACATAGGGAGAATTAAAAAACTAATGAGTAAGAAACCATTTAAGAATGGAAGTTCAGAAAGCAGTGAGAGAAAGAATCTGATGGGAGTCAGGGTAGGCACTGGGGAGTTAGACTCAATGGATCAGATTATATGGTAAGTTTAAACAAGTTAAGGCATCATGCATTCAGGAAAAAGTGAGTCAAAGAAAAGCAGTACCTTAGGAAAATTATCTTGCTAGGGCTGAGCAGGTCAGGAAGCAACCGTTAGAACCGGACAGGAGACAACAAACTGATTCCAAATAGGAAAAGGAGTATGTCAAGGCTGTATATTGTCACCTTGCTTATTTAACTTACATGCAGAGTACATCATGAGAAATGCTGGGGTGAAAGAAGCACAAGCTGGAATCAAGATTGCCGGGAGAAATATCAATAACCTCAGATATGCAGATGACACCACCCTTATGGCTTGAAAGTGAAGAGGAACTAAAAAACCTCTTGATGAAAGTGAAAGAGGAAAGTGAAGAAGTTGGCTTAAAGCTCAACATTCAGAAAACTGAGATCATGGCATCTGGTCCCATCACTCCATGGGAAGTAGACGGGGAGACAGTGGAAACAGTGAGAGACTTTATTTTGGGGGGCTCCAAAATCATTGCAGATGCTGATTGCAGCCCTGAAATGAAAAGACGCTTACTCCTTGGAAGGAAAGTTATGACCAACCTAGATAGCATATTAAAAAGCAGAGACATCACTTTGCCAAGAAAGGTCCGTCTAGTCAAGGCTATGGTTTTTCCAGTGGTCATGTATGGATGTGAGAGTTGGACTGTGAAGAAAGCTGAGTGCCGAAAAATTGATGCTTTTGAACTGTGGTGTTGGAGAAGACTCTGGAGAGTCCCTTGGGCTGCAAGGAGATCCAACCAGTCCATCCTAAAGGAGATCATTCCTGGGTGTTCATTGGAACGACTGATGCTGAAGCTGAAACTCCAGTTCTCTGGCCACCTCATATGAAGAGTTGAATCATTGGAAAAGACCCTGATGCTGGGAGGGATTGGGAGCAGGAGGAGAAGGGGATGACAGAGGATGAGATGGCTGGATGGCATCACTGACTCAATGGACATGAGTTTGAGTAAGCTCCGGGAGTTGGTGACGGACAGGGAGGCCTGGCGTGCTGCAATTCATGGGGTCGCAATGTCGGACACGACTGAGTGACTGAACTGAATGGAACTGAGGGCTGATAGAACGTAAGGCACCTGTCAATTTTTAACATGACCCTGTCTACTTTCCCAAATTTCATTGTTTTTTAAGGTTTGGGTAAAATTCCCAGAGACAATTCAAATGTTAGGATCGTCTAAGCTCTGGCAATTGTGCCTTATTATACAATTTAAAGTATAAATGTAAATAAACATAAATACTCTATTAGAAAATCTAAAATGTAAGATAAGATATGGTAAAGAAAGGAATATTTACTGAACATATATTCTGCTGGGCACGATGCTAACTGTGTACTATTCATTGTCTCCAATTATTTCATCTCTGTAATGTAAAGTTGATGCTAGTAATAATAAAAATACTTATGTGGGTTGAACTATATAAAATTGTTAATATTTTTGACCAATAATTTCATAAGGTTCAACCTAAGATACGGCAGTAATTGGAGTAATTTCTATATATACAATATCTCGCTAATCTCTTCTGCAACTATACCGTGTTGTACAGGTGAAGAAAATGGAAACCAAAGGATAATTAATCCAAAGTTAACTGAAAACAAAGCCCTAAACAAATACTTGAACTTCCTTATGATTAAGCTAATTATATTTTTAATATATATGACTCAGAACCTAGTTATTATCATGTGGAACATGGTCTGGAATGAGAAAATATGTTTATGCATTCACATAAGTATCAGTGTAAATACATATTCATATTTTATATGTGTTTACATTTTACTGTTATCCTTGCATTTTTCTATGTAAGTATTTTCACATTTTCAAACACATACACACACACAGAGAGACGTCCTTTTCTCTGACGATATTTCCCCTTTGAAATATTTCTTAAGTTGTATAAGAATTGTATACTTCCTAAAGATGATTTTATGGATATTAAGAGTCCATCAATGGACAGATTATTTACATATGATTTAAACCAAATCCCTTATGATCATACAGTGGAAGTGAAAAAAAAATTCAAGGGATTAGATTTGACAGACAGTGTGCCTGAAGAACTATGGATGGAGGTTCATACAATGATCAAAACCATCCCCAAGAAAAAGAAAGGCAAAAGGGCAAAATAGTTGTCTGAGAATACCTTGTAAATACCTGAGAAAAGAAAAGAAGCAAAAGGCAAAGAGGAAAAGGAAAAATGTATCCATCTGAATACAGAGTTCCAAAGAATAGTAAAGAGAGATAAGAAAGCCTTTCTATGTCATCAATGCAAGGAAATAGAGGAAAACAATAGAATGGGAAAGTCTAGAGATCACTTCAAGAAAATCAGAGACACCAAAAAAATATTTCATGCAAAGAGGGGCACAATTAAGGACAGAAATCATATGGACCTAACAGAAGCAGAAGCTATTAAGAAGAGGAGGCAAGAATACACAGAAGGACTATACAAAAAAGATCATATAATGCAGATAACCACAGTGGTGTGATCACTCACCAGGAGCCACACATCATGCAGTATAAAGTCAACTGGGCCTCAGGAAGCATCACTATGAAAAAAGCTAGTGGAGGTGACGGAATTCCAGTTGAGCTATTTCAAATTCTAAAAGATGATGCTGATAAGTGCTGCACTCATTATGCCAGCAAAATGGGAAAACTCATCAGTGGCCACAGGACTGGAAAAGGTCAGTTTTCATTCCAATCCCAAAGAAAGGAAATGCCAAAGAATGTTCAAACTACTGCACAATTGTACTCATCTCACATGCTAGTAAAGTAATGCTGAAAATCCTCCAAGCAATGCTTCAAAAGTATGTGAACCGAGAACTTCTAGATATTCAATCTGGATTTAGAAAAGGCAGAGGAAGCAGAGATCAAATGATCAATGGCTGCTGGATGATAGAAAAAGCAAGAGAGTTCCAGAAAAACATGTATTTCTGCTTCATCGAGTATGCCAAAGCCTTTGACTGTGTAGATAAAAAAAAGTGACAAATTATTAAAGAGATGGAAATACTAGACCACCTACCTGCCTCCTGAGAAACCTGTATGCAGGTCAGGAAGTAACAGTTAGAACTGGACATGGAACAATGGACTGGTTCCAAATTGGGAAAGGACTACTCAGGGCTGTATACTGCTTATTTAACTTATCTCCCCGATAGCTCAGTTGGTAAAGAATCTGCCTGCAATGCAGGAGACTCCGATTGGATTTCTGGGTTGGGACGATCCAGTGGAAAAGGGATAGGCTACCCACTCCAGTATTCCCGGGCTTCTCTTGTGGCTCAGCTGGTAAAGAATTCACCTGCAATGCAAACCTGGGCTTGATCCCTGGGTTGGGAAGATGCCCTGGAGAAGGGAAAGGCAACCCACTCCAGTATTCTGGCCTGGAGAATTCCAAGACTGTACAGTCCATGGGGTCCCATAGAGTGGGACATGAATGAGCTACTTTCACTTCACTTCACTTCATGCAGAGTGCATCATGTGCATAGTGGGCTGGATGAAGCACTAACTGGAAAGAAGATTGCCAAGAGAAATATCAATAACCTCATATATGCAGATGCTGCTGCTGCTGCTAAGTTGCTTCAGTCGTCCAACTCTGTGTGACCCCACAGACAGCAGCCCACCAGGCTCCCCCATCCCCAGGATTCTCCAGGCAAGAACACTGGAGTGGGTTGCCATTTCCTTCTCCAATGCATGGAAGTGAAAAGTGAAAGTGTAGCTGCTCAGTCCTTTCCAACTCTAAAAGACCCCATGGACTGCAGCCTACCAGCTCCTCCGTCCATGGGATTTTCCAGGCAGGAGTACTGGAGTGGGGTGCCATTGCCTTCTCCGATATATGCAGATGACACCACCCTTATGGTAGAAAGCAATGAGGTATTAAAAAGCCTCTTGATGAAGCTGAAAGAACAGAGTGAAAAAGTGACTTAAAACTCAACATTCAAAAAACAAAGATCATGGCATCTGGTCCCATCAATTCAGTTCAGTTCAGTCGCTCAGTTGGGTCTTTGTGACCCCATGGACAGCAGCACACCAGGATCCCTGTACATCACCAGCTCCCGGAGCATGCTCAAATTCAAGTCCATCGAGTCAGTGATGCCATCCAACCATCTCATCCTCTGTCTTCCCCTTCTCCACCTGCCTTCATCCTTTACCAGCATCAGGGTCTTTTCTAATGAGTCAGCTCTTTGCATCACGTGGCCAAACTATTGGAGTGTCAGCTTCAGCATCAATCTTTCTGGTAAATATTCAGGACTGATTTCCTTTAGGATGGACTGGTTGGATCTCCTTGCAGCCCAAGGGACTCTTAACAGTCTTCTCTAATACCACAGTTCAAAAGCATCAATTCTTTGGGTGCACAGCTTTCTTTATGGTCCAACTCTCACATCTATACATGGCTACTGGAAAAACCATAGCTTTGCCTACATGGACTTTTGTTGGCAAAGTAATGTCTCTTCTTCTTCATATACTGTCTAGGTTGGTCATAGTTTTTCTTCCATGGAGCAAGCCTCTTTTAATCATGGCTACAGTCACCATCTGCAGTGATTTTGGAACCCAAGAAAATAAAGTCTGTCACTGTCTGTCTCCATTGTTTCCCCATCTATTTGCCATGAAGTGATGCGACCAGATGCCATGATCTTTGATTTTTTGAATGTTGAGTTTTAAGCCAGCTTTTTTCACTCTCTTCTCTCACTTTCATCAAGAAGTTCTTTAGTTCCTCTTCACTTTCTGCCATAAGCGTGGTGTTATCCACATATCTGAGTTTACTGACATTTCTCCCGGCAATCTTGATTCCAGTTTGTGCTTCATCCAGCCTGGCATTTCACATGATGTGTTATGTATATAAGTTAAATAAGCAGGGTGACAATGTATAGCCTTGACATACTCCTTTGCCTATTTGGAACCAGTCTGTTGTTCCATGTCCTGTTCTAACTGTTGGTTCTTGACCTGCATACAGTTTTCCCAGGAGGTAGGTAAGATGGTCTAGTATGGTCTCTTTAAGTATTTTCCATAGTTTGCTGTGATCCACACAATCAAAAGCTTTGGTGTAGTCAATGAAGCAGATGTTTTTCTGGAATTCTCCTGCTTTTTCTATGATCCAACAGATGTTGGTAATTTCATCTTTGGTCCTCTGCCTTTTCTAAATCCAGCTTGAATATCTGGAAGTTCTCGGTTCACATACTGTTGAAGCCTTGCTTGGAGAATTTTCAGCATTATTTGCTAGAATGTGAGATGAGTGCAATTGTGCGGTAATTTGTAATTTATTTGGCACTGCCTTTCTTCAAGATTGGAATGAAAACTGACCTTTTCCAGTCCTGTGGGCACTGCTGAGTTTTCCAAATTTGCTGGTCTATTGAGTGCAGCACTTTCTGATCCCATCACTTCATGGCGAAATAGATGGGGGGAACAATGGAAACAGTGACAAACTTTATTTTCTTGGGCTTCAAAATCACTGCAGATGATGACTGCAGCCATGAAATTATACAATGCTTGTTCCTTGCAAGAAAAGCTATGACAAACCTAGAGAGCATATTAAGAAGCAGAGGCTTTATTTGCTGTCAAAGGTCCATATACTCAAAGCTATGGTTTTTCCAGTAGTTATGTATGGACGTGAGAGTTGGACTATAAAGAAAGCTAAGTGCTGAATAATTGATGCTTTTGAACTATCTTGTTGGAGAAGACTCTTGAGGGCCCCTTGGACTGCAAGGAGATCAAATCAGTCAATCGAAAAGGAAATCAGTCCTGAATATTTGTTGGAAGGACTGATGCTGAAAGTGATGCTCCAACACTTTGGCCACATGATGCTGAGAGCTGACCTATTAGAAAAGTCCCTGATGCTGGGAAAGATTGAAGGCAGGAGGAGAAGGGGACAACAGGATGAGATAGTTGGAAGGCATCACCAACTTGATGGACATGAGTGAGCAAGCTCCGTGAGCTGGTGATAGACAAGGTATCCTGGCATGCGACCCAGTCCATGGGTCGCAAAGAGTTGGACATGACTGAGCCACTGAATTGAACCGAATGAACTGTCCTTTCTTTATTCACTTGTTCAGGCGAGATGCAGACTAATAAATATTTATGTAGGGAATCATGAAGAGAGAAAATGTACAGAATGTATTTCAGCAATGAATTCATCTTTTGAACTTAGAAATCATTTAGCTTTTTGTTCTCAAACTACGATTATCTTTCAAAGTATTAAAGCTATTGTTGCTGCTTTAGACTGTACCTGCATACTGCTCACACCAATGAACAATTTAGGCTAATGAGTTACTGATAAAGGCTAATGAGTTACTAAAAAAGTAATGAAAAAGGCCAATGAGTTACTGAAAAAGGCTAATGAGTCACTAAAAATGTAAACAGCCTAATTCCTAGTTTTCTAACTGATTTCCCTGTTTTCTAATTCGCTATACTGAAGCATACATGCAGCTCTGGCCACTACAGAAGCGCAAATTGGGCATTATCTACTGATTGATAACTGCTGAGGTTAAGGAAATTGAATATTTTCTGGTCTGTTTTCTATATATTTCTGTACCGAATGTACTTTAAGTATTTTTGTTCATAACCATATTTGACTTACCATATTTTTCACATAATATAATCTTTGACTTCCAAAGATTTTCTTACTTTGTAGAATAAAACATTACACTGTTTGTTAATGTGATGTACAAGGTACATGTTCACCTTGGAAATTTTAATATGATTTTTGCAAATTTAATTTAGTAGCATCTTAATATTGATCATGGAACTGGTCTGACAAAGTCATATGAAACAGAATGAGTTTATGAAACTATGGTCATAACAGATGAAAAAATATAGTCCCTATAGTTTCATATTTCACTAAATATAAAAGTAAATATTTTCATATATATAATGTAACAAAATTTAACATACAAATACATAAAAAAACCTGTGAAACCATCTGAATGCTCTTTTAAGAAAGTGAATATTATGAAGAGAGAACCCAGAATAATTCTATACAAAGAATTGAAATTGCAATTCTTCATAAATTATTTTGCAGGAATAAAAGCTATGAAGTTAATGATCTGGAATAGTCATTTAAAACTGTAAGATTCTAGAAGAGATACAGTTGTGAAACAAGAGAGTATAAATGAATGAGTGATACGATCCAAAGCATAAAGTTATTGGATGCTAATTTTAGAAAGACTCACAGCAGGTTGAATAGATTAAACATTTTGTATTGAAAAAAAATCTATTGATGCTTCAAAATTACATGTAATAAAATACGAACAGCTGGTTCTCTTTTATGGATTTCTTTGCAAGAAATGATTATTTTCTACTGGGATAATTACTGACTGATTTATTTTTTATTTCCCTTTGCTCAGATTTTAATGTCTTTAAATGCTTAGAAGAGGTCATTGTTTGCAAGTAAAAGTATTTGAAGTGATAAAAAAAAACTGTCAGATTTTAATACCTTTTCAATCACTGGCTAAATATATATTATACTCAATTTTTCCATGACAATTTCAAACATTGCCAAATAAACAGAAATTCCTAGATGATACCAACCATGATAACTGAGCACAAAAAAGCCACTTGTTGTGAAATCACTGTGGAATTTGATTAGAATCTGATTTGAAGTGCTGTAGACTGATTCCAAAGCAGTATTGCCACTGAACTGTCCAATCTGTGGTGAGTTTTGGTCTGGTCCATCCCTACAGGGGAGAGACAGGGCAGGGAGTGGGAAGGGAGAATGAGATTGATGTTTTGGGAAAGTTTCACACAAAGTTTAATGAAAGTATTACATATGAGATATAAAGATGCAGTAGATGAAATAATCAGCAAGTGCCAAATCATATTGGTATATGTTTACTTGGGTGATAAAATACTTAAAAATGTAAAGTGAGAAATAGATAACATTTTCACCTAAATGAAATGCATTCATGTTAGCTGTAATTAATTAAATTGCCTTGGCTTCCTGGTCACAACCCAGATCCTCCCAAATGCTGGAGGTTTTCCCTCCTTTTATTTTCTTCAAAAAATCTTGAGAATCATAGACTGTTAAATTTAGAAAGAATTTTAGAAGTCATACAGTAATTCAATTAACAAACTGTAAAAAAATAATTCATATATTTTCTTTATGGTTTAGAGATATTTTAATTAACAGGATAATAATAATACAAAATAATATGATGAATTATTATGACAGAAATTCAGTAGCTGTATTAAGCAACTTATTGGAATATAGCCTTTTAAATTTCACTAGTTTTGAAATAGAGAACTTTCTTACCATAAACTTACTCTGATTTAATTCCCAGGTTTTGCACATTATTTTAATAACAAATGTGATATTTTTCCACCCATGAAGTTTTTGTTCTATGTGTTTAGCTACTTCATGGGCAAACAAACTGAAATCTTTATCTGTCTTATTCTGCAAAACACAATGTCACCTTCAGTTATTCACACCAGTTCAAGCATCGGATGGCAATCTGTACAGAGGACTGTGATATATTTTTACTCCTATCCTATTTCACTGTTATACACAGTTGAATCAATCAATAACAGAGGTCTTGGCTTACCATACAGTGATGAAATCATAGATTGGTTCTGTTTGTAGGACAGTAAAGTTGATGTAGATTCCATTTCCAGGGGGTACTTTTACGAGCCAAAAACAGTCTTGAAAGTTTGGATATTCATCTGGATACCCAGGAGAGTAAATGGTACCATTCATTGCAGTTATATTCCCTCCACAAAGAGCTACATAAAAGATACAATATGTTTAAGTAGAATCATAGTAAATCGATAACAAAAAATTGCAAACATTTCATACCTCTTAGTATAAAAGACATCTGGGTTATGTTTCTACCTCAGTTAAGGTATATAAAATGAAGCTGGAAACCATGAACCAAACAGAGTGAATGTTTATTTATCTTTCAGCATGAGGTATTCTACATAGTATTTCACTATCACTAGATTAGTAAATTACATTGTATTCTCTTTTTTCAAATACTTTATCCGTATATATACTGTTCAACTTTTGTCTTATATCATGTATAAATATAAGGACTTATAAGAGGTTCGAGGCATTTTTATTTATTTATTTTAGAAGAAATGAGCCCAAATTCAGTAGCAGTATCTGGGCTACTGGTTTGTAAAAGAATGATTACTAAACAAACACACATGCACTCACATAGACATCACATAGGAGAAGCTCTAAAGTGTTAACCAACTTTAATTTGGCATCCAATAGAGAAGGCTAGGACTCCTGACTCAAGAATAACAAAATTAGTTCTTTATTATGGAGTTTTAAGGTCTTTGCACTAACTCTAATTCTTCAACTGAAAGGAAGACTCTATATTTAGCATGATATTTAAAGAGGAGAATAGAAAAAGAGTACCAAAACAAGAATTATTAAGCACAGATTATATCACCTAAAAGATGGCTTCAAGTTAGAAGCATACCTTCACACCTTGGAAGTGGATGATTCCAGTTACGACTCACTCCATGAAGGCAAGTGAGGGCTGAATTTCCAATCAGTGTATATCCAGGGAAACATTCAAATGAAATGGTTTGACCCACAGTAAAATCATTGCCGATTACAAAACCATTTCGAAATGGGCGTGGATCAGGACAGCTTTGCAACTGATAGGCTGGAAAATGTAAAAAAAAGAAAATTTTCCTTTCTGAATTGTGAAAGACCACAAGTGGGTACTATTTGCAATCTGCAAAATAGATGCAGTGCTGCTTGCAGTTGGTTAGAAATAGTAATTTGGGTTTATAGCAAGTGATGTTAATGACTGTATGTTTCTTATGTCTATAATTTTCATATTTGAATTTTAGCATAATTTATTAAAATACATTGTTTATTCACTCACTGATGAAATCTATTTAAAGTTTTAATGAAAATATAAATTACCCTTAAAGCCACAATTTTAAGCAAACATACTCTGATCCCTTTACCTAGAATGCAATTGCTTTCTGGTTATATCACATGTTTATAAAATAAAATAAATACATGTCATATATGTCTAAGCCTAATTCTGAGTCTTTCTGAATTTCTTAAGGTAATTTTCCCTCTAAAAAAAATAAATCACACTCCATCAAGTTTTTCTAAAGAAGTTATTTAACAATATAAAGTACTAGGAAACAATTTCCTTCTAATATAAATTTTGTACTTCAGTTATCATGATACTCTTGGCATTGAAGCACAACTATTTTATTTGTTCATACAAATGTTGCTCCACATTCTACATGAGAGCAAAGTTCCTGCTTTTATCACTGTATCCTAAAAGCTTTGCTTACTGCCTTTTACATATTAGGTGCTTAATAAACACTGCTGAAAAAATTTTGAACCTATAAACAGTATACATACTCATATATTATTAATATTTGAGACTTTATTTTTAAGAAATTCAAAACCATATATAATTAGTAAAATTTAAATTACCAGCAGAGATTATTTTTCTACTGACCATTAAATTCCTTTATTAAAAACTTTTTTTTTTTATTTTTCAGTAGTTCCAAAGCTACACAAAGGTTGCAATGGTAAGAACTATGCCATCAGCCAGGTTTCCCAGTGGTTAACTCTGATACATCTTCATCATTGTCTCTTTCTTTCCTTAACCCTGTCCCCATCTACATCTGTGTGTGTGTGTGTGTGTGTGTGTGAACACACTTTCTTCTTTTCAAATTAGTTGAGAATAAGTTGACCCATCACTTCTATTTCACAAAGAAAAGGATACTCCTATGTAACCACAAAATTGAGAATATTAACACTGAGCCCATTAAATTCTAAATTTTCCAAATCAAAAATTTACATTTAAGGTTGAATAAGGTACCCTAAGTTGTTAACTAAGATATTACTCTAATATTTTAAAATTAAATACTCGAAAGTTTTCAGAATTAATGAACACTCCTTTAAGGATGTTAAGTGCTTAAATTGTCTTTTTCATTTGAATTAATATTCCATAAGCTGCTGCTGCTGCTAAGTCGCTTCAGTCGTGTCCGACTCTGTGCGATCCTATAGATGGCAGCCCACCAGCCTCCTCCATCCCTAGGATTTTCCAGGCAAGAGAACTGGAGTGGGTTGCCACTGCCTTCTTCATTCCATAAGCAAAATATATCAAATCAAAAAGTCATTTCAATTTAGGGTAAATGTATATCATTTGATTATTAGTAATTAGGATATATTACTCTTTTAAATAAATCCTTTCAATATTCAATCACATGTAAAAGATAATTTTTCTCAGTTTTATTTAAATATAATTGATGCACATCACTGCATGAATTTAAGGCGTACAGTACAGTGATTTGACTTAGATGTTTTGTTCCAGTTCCAGTTCAGTCGCTCAGTCATGTCCGACTCTTTGCAAACCCATGAACCGCAGCACACCAGGCCTTCCTGTCCATCACCAACTCCCAGTCTACCCAAACCCAAGTCCCTTGAGTCAGTGATGCCATCCAAACACCTCATCCTCTGTTGTCCCCTTCTCCTCCTCCTCTCAGTCTTTCCCAAAACTAGCATCTTTTCCAATGAGTCAGCTCTTCCCATCAGGTGGCCAAAGTATCGGAGTTTCAGCTTCAACATCAGTCCTTCCGATGAACACCCAGGACTTATCTCCTTCAAGATGGACAGGTTGGATCTCCTTGCAGTTCAAGGGACTCTCAAGGGTCTTCTCCAACACCACAGTTCAAAGCATCATTGTTCGGCGCTCAGCTTTCTTTACAGTCCAACTGTCACACCCATACATGATTACTGGAAAAACCATCGCCTTGACTAGACAGACCTTTGTTGGCAAAGTGATGTCTCTGCTTTTTAATATGCTATCTAGGTTGGTCATAACTTTTCTTTGAAGAAGTAAGTGTCTTTTAATTTCAGGGCTGCAATCACCATCAGCAGTGATTTTGGAGCCCCCCAAAATAAAGTCTCTCACTGTTTCCACTGTCTCCCCATCTGTTTCCCATGGAGTGATGGGACCAGATGCCATGATCTTAGTGTTCTGAATGTTGAGCTTTAAGCCAACTTTTTCACTCTCCTCTTTCACTTTCATCAAGAGGCTCTTCAGTTCTTCTTCACTTTCCGCCATAAGGGTGGTGTCATCTGCATATCTGAGGTTATTGATATTTCTCCCTGCAATCTTGATTCCTGCTTGTGGCCTCCAGCCCAGCATTTCTCATGATGTACTCTGCATATAAGTTAAATAAGCAGGGTGACAATATACAGCCTTGATGTACCCCTTTTCCTATTTGGAAACAGTCTGTTGTTCCATGTCCAGTTCTAACTGTTGCTTCCTGACCTGCATACAGATTTCTCAAGAGGCAGGTCAGGTGGTCTGGTATTCCCATCTCTTTCAGGATTTTCCAGTTTATGGTGATCCACAGTCAAAATTTAACTACTCTTAAATTTATTTTTAGGTATATACTTCTATTCAGCAAATATTTATTGTACTTTTACTTTTCTAGGCACTTGAGACACAAGAATGAACAACAGAAAGACCCCTGCTCTGGTGGAGCTCATGTCCAAAAGTATCAGCTACTTGTGAATCAACTAGAACTCAGGAAAAACTTAAATTTTTAAAAAATCACATGATCATTAAATCCTTTAATAATTAAGGCAGTGATGTAATTAAAGTTTGCTATTTTTGATTGCATATTACAATAATTGGAACTGCATTGTTTGAATAAATATCATAACTTTAAACCTTTACTTTTAAATTTCAGACTTTTAAGATCTGAAATTATAGTAAAAAGCAAAAACAAACAGAAAACACCAAAACAGAAACTACACTAAATAATTACAAATGATATACAACATGGTAAATATTTTACAATCATTTCATCACAAAGTTCAAAACAACTTATCTGAGAGGTACTCTTACTAACTCTATCATGAAAAGGAAAAAATGAACTTATGCCCTACATCACTTAAGACTGCACATAGAGAATCCACATTTAAGCCTAGTTCTTCCAGAGTCTAAGCTTTATATTCTAAAGGGATGAAATTCATGCTTAAGGTCATGCAGCAGACTTATATTGGAAATAGGCCTAATATAATATGATTGAAAAAGTATTTATTTATTTCATATTTTCAAAACAGTAGAATGATATCAATGAATGTTATGTTATTCTTTCATTATAAAGTAAAAAAGAATAACTTTACATATAGCAGATGAGCACCACAAAATATCTTTTCAATATACTCACTTTGATATAAAAGCCAAGACTCAGTCTTAAATTTCCCCATGCCCTGTCTGACTGCCTGGCCTTGATTTGTTTTATTTGATTGTGTATTAAAATGAATTAAATACTTTTTTCATGGTTAGAATTTGTAAGGCCTCAAAAAGACATCATTTTCCTACATTTGCTTGCCTGGAAATTGTATTGTTTAAAACTCTTCCTAACTGAAGCTTGCCTTGGTTAGGCTCCTCTTTTCTTTCTAAAACACAATATAGAAAATACTTGAGAGTTAGATTGCTAAGAGCTGTCTAAGGCTAAGTAAGCTCCCATTCTGTATTACCCCACTCACCTTGGTAAACAATGTGGAACCCTTGTTTGTTCTGTGAGTAGTCACTGTGAAAGTACAAGCTGGTTTCATGGGTTGTGCTAAACAGGGAAGATGGTATTTGAGGACCACTCAGTCGGCCAATAACAGTACTAGTTTCTGAGGACCCACTTCTTACTTCCAAATAATCATGTATGGTTTCTGTAGAAAAATTTACAAACTGCAGATGGACACCTAAGGAAGAAAAACAAACATTATGCTACTTTATTTATTTATTTTTTACCAAATTAAATGCATGCATATATACAAACACACACATTCACATTAATGATCTTAAGATATATTTCCATTTAGGTTGAGAGGCATACTGTCAAGATCTGGGCCATGGGTGTGCTGTCTGCTCAGAATAATTAGCTTTGCTATAGTTCAAAGTAATAGAATACTGCTCTCAAATGCCCACAATTTGTAACATGGGAAAATCTCATTTTACTACAATGTCACCATAGCAAAACTAATCAAGAAAGTAGCTTTCTTGCTCTTTAATACCATTTAAAATTAGATCAATCAACTCTTAAAGATTAAAAGCCACTCAATAATTTTTATTTTGTAAAAGGCCAATCTGAGGGCAAAATACGATTGCAAAGTTTTATATATTAACATAATCAGATTTCACGACTGTGTTAGAAATTAGTCACATAAGGGGATAAATCAACTTCTCCAAAATATCATTTTGAGGCATGTAATTTTCAGTATGCTGTTTTAGTATTTTCTTGTCAGAAGATAAGGCCAAATGTTATATAATATTTGTGATAAAATCTAGGGGTCATTGTTATTTGCTATATTACAAAATAATTTCTTTATAAACATAACTAAAATATGGGATAGTGAAATGTCTTTGGGGTAGAAAAGATAAAAGTCTCATTGACATTGTTGTTCAATCACTCAGTCATGTCCGACTCTCTGTGACCCCATGGATGGCACCGGGCCAGGTTTCCCTGTCCTTCACCATCTTCTGGAGTTTGCTCAAACTCATGTCCTTTGAGTTGGTGACCTTAAAGAGGTATGTTCCCTTAATTCAATTAATATTCAGTTTTTATTGAATTTTATGTTTTGTTTTCACAGCTACCATTCTTCAACTTTTTAGTAACAAAATCTGACATTTTTTGTGTTTTCCTTTTGCAAGGCACTATTTTAAGTTTTTTATATGCTAACATTCCATGCTCGTGGTTTACTTGTGAGAATGAAGAAACTGAGGCACAGGGAAGCTCAACATTATGCTAGGCATACACAATATCCTAAAAGAACTGAAATTACAACTCAGATACTCTGGCTCTTGGGCTGTTGCTCTTAATAACTAGTGAGGTTTTCAAGTCAAGTCATATTTTGTTCCTGGAAACAGTTACATGCAAATCCTCTGATACATGTAAAAAGAATTCTATGAACAAATAAATTTGGGAAATACTGGAAATATGCTTTAAAATATTAAACATATTTCTGGATAAACAGAAAATCTTCTGAGAAGTTTGAACTTGATTATCTTAATATGTGAAGCTACAAGAAGTGCATATTTTTCTAAAAATTTCCCCAGAGTAATCTTTTCACACATTATCTTATCAAGAATATTTGCATAGACATGATAAGAAATATTTCAACTTTATATGCAGTCAATTTTCTTTTAATATTTATAAATTATTTGTTCAAATACATTAGAACCAATATTTGAGGTAACCAAAACTCAAAGAAAACAGTAGGAAAACTTAAATGTAATCAAATCAGAAACAGTTTCCTGTTTTTATTTCTAAAATAGAGAAAGAGATGCATATACTTTTTAATTTTTAATAAACTTAATTTTTAAAATAAAGGAAGCATTAACAAGAACTATGATGATATGACACTACTGAAAATATATCTAGTAATTTATTTTAAAATAATTCACTTATCTCCATAAGCAACATGGGATGAACCCGCTTAAGTAGCTAGTAAAAGATATAAGAATAAACATACTGTTTCAAATCTATTATTCATCTATTCACGTTCAGTCAAAAGGCATAGAATTTGAATATGACTTCAAATTAAAGGGTGTTCCCATGTTGGAGCCAAAATAATTATCATTAGAAAGTTCCACAGCATTCTTCTCTCAGTGACCTACTATTCTCCCCAAACTTCAACCAGTCACATAGTGCTCAAGTTTGTTGAATTTCTTTAGCTTTGTTATCTGCATTTTTCCATATGTTATTCTGTTTACCTACAATTTCTTTTGTGTTCCTCACAGCCTGACCCTCTTTTTTGGGCTTACTTATATTTAAAGCCACAGTTCAGGCATCACTTCCTCTGGTAAACCTTTTTTTGCATTTCCTGGACTAGGTTGGATGGATGTACTAAGCTTAATCCTGTACTCTTTTAATTTACTTCACTGCAATTGCATATTTGACTACTCATCTCCCCATCATGACTGTAACTCAACTGGGAAAAGGTGCATAGTCTGTTTTACCATGCGTTTATCCCTAGCACTTAGCAAAATACCTGGAGTATGATATGTACATACTCAGTATAGAATTCTAAAACTATGAGTTTCTATTAATTTATGTAAAACATTCTTAATGAATTACTATTCTGAGGCGATTGAGGCTTTTGGCTAAATGCATGCATGCAGGTAAGTCACCTCAGTTGTATCTGACTCTTTGCAACTCTATGGACCGTAGCCCACCAGACTCCTCTGTCAATGGGATTCTCCAGCCAAGAATACTGGAGTGGGTTGTCATGCCCTCCTCAAGGGGATCTTTCCAACCTAGGGATCAAAACCACACCTCTCACGTCTCCAGCACAGGCAGGTAGGTTCCTTACCACCAGTGTGACCTGGGAAACCATTGGGTAAATGAGGCATCTAATAAGTGAGTTGGGCTTCTCTGATAGCTCAGTTGGTAAAGAATCTGCCTGCAATGCAGGAGACCCTGGTTTGATTCCTAGGTTGGGAAGATCCGCTGGTGAATAGATAGGCTACCTACTCCAGCATTCTTGGGCTTCCCTTGTGTCTCAGCAAGTAAAGAATCCGCTTGCAATGCGGGAGACCTGGGCTTGATCCCTGGGTTGGGAAGATCTTCTGGAGAAGGGAAAGGCTACCCACTCCAGTATTCTGGCCAGGAGAATTCCATGGTTTGTCTAGTCATGGGGTCACAAAGAATCTGACACAACTGAGCGACTTTCACTTTCACTCTCAATAAGTGAGATAATACAGAATATCTTAACTCTAAACATACTAGGTTTGTATTTCAAGGAGTACGTACATGTTATTCTTCTGTGATTTAATGAATAAATCTATCCCTAATCTAACACTGCTATTTATACATCTATAGACTAGTGGGTAATGAAGTAGCTGCAAGAGAATATGTTAGTGATACAAGAGGGAAATAATTTATTATGAAATGTATTATACATATATTTAATGCTATATATATGAACACTGGGAATTATATTATTAGAATTAGAAAGGTATTTTACGTCAACATGGGTATTTAAATCTTACAGTAGAAAAACTATACTACTTTTAAAATGTATAAAACTTATTTATTTACAATGAATATGAGATTCAATAGATTATCAGAAAATAATTTTTCTATGTACTACTTGGCTACAATAAGCAGAAGAGAGTTACAAAAACAAAATACATGAAAATCATATTGCATTTATCATTACTACACACATCTAACTCAGGCTATATTCATATACATTGTCTGGAAAATATCATGGTTTTTCTATTTATCAACTACCTATAAAATTTTTAAATGCCCATATTCTTTCAATTATCCAAGAACTCAAAGTAAAGCACATGCAATCCCAAAGTAAACTATAATTTGTGAATATTTCATTAAGCTCTTACTGCACTTTGATATTTTTTAAAGGATGAATTAATAATATAAAAAACACTCTTTCATGTGTTTTTAATATACATACCAAAACCTACGGGCAGCTTTATTGTCCACGTGCAATCTAAACTGCTGGGGTAGTTTCCGGGAAACCCAGGGCTGAGGATCACACCACTGAAATCTGACATTGCGCCACCGCACTGAGCTGCAAGAGAACCGAGGTCCCACTTAAGCCAAAGTGCTGCATTGTGTTAAAAACAGACTGAAAGCATTTCAAGTGTGAATCAAGTCTCTGAGCTAAAACTGATACAAATTTGAATATTTTCAATCTAATTCACCACATACCAGTATTCAAATATAATCATTTGAGAAGGCACTTTGTAAAATACATAAAAGGATAATGTATTTCCTTCCTCAGCTATAAATACAAGCTAAATCAATTACTGCACAGAGAAGAGTAGCTCATGTGTAGTGAATACAATCAAACAAGAAGTACAGATCCTTTTCCATAGTGAGCAGTACATTTCTGATCCAAAGTACTTCTAGAAATGTTTTGATTCATTCAAAAGATGATACAATTTAGAATAAAATCAAGCCAGCAACACTCATTCTAAGTATTGTATTGAGGAGAGTTTCATTTCTCAATCTTTCCTCTTTTCCTCTTTTTGTGAGGAGGCTAGAGGTTTTTAAGTAAAATACTGGTTTCTGTTGATAATATGCAAGGGATTCACAGACTGTAAGATAAGGCCTCACTTTATCCTAAAATAATCTAGACAAAAGATAGGGGAGTATAACATGAGTAAAAAGATGCCCCCATATTTGAGAATTTTGGGATAAATTTATACTTTTTTAGAGTCCCTATTATACTGATTAGATGAGCTAACCATAAACTATAAGAACAGATAATTACCCAAGTTTTAATTTTTACATGCTTATATAGAATTATTTAACATGAAATAGAACAACTGCAGTCTAGAAGCTAATTCTTTCCTCTTAGTGTACATTTTTATCCTTTTGTCACAGAAGGACTAAAATACACATCTCAGTTGTTGGTTGAAGAATCAGGTTTCATGACTGCACATCAGGTTAAAAAGTTACCTTATAAGTACCCGTTACATCATTCACTTATTATTATGAAAGCAACAGATAGATATTCAAACTTCAGCTTATAGATCATAAAGACAAATTCAGTAGAAAGTTTATCAATGTTCTATGTGATATCAATAGCCAGTTTGATATCTATCTTTAGCTATGTGAGCTGAATAAATTATGTATTAAGCAGATTTTACGAAGGGGATATATATAACCTTGTAGTTAATCTGCATATCAACCTTTCTTTAAAAGTTGTAATTATCACTGTGTAATACACCTGTATATTTTCCATTCTTCGCAAATCTCAGCTCATCCACCTTTAAACCAGAGCAGTTTTCAACATATATAATAAACCATTAATGTTCACCAATTAATTTTCCTAAAATTTGATTATCCACATATATTTATTACACAATCTGATAATTGGGAATTATAGAGAAAATATTTTGGCCAATCAAAAGTACTTTTAAAGTTCCTGGAAAGAATGCAATTGTAGATTTGTTTTGCTTTATTCTGAATTTTAATTGAAAGAACACAAGGACTCTCTTTTGCTTTCTTGCCTTCACAATCTCAAGTGTTTGAGCTACTCGCTGTCCCTCTAATTCTGCTACTTTCCATCTCTTTAGAAATGATCTCAAAATCCTGTCCTCTGCATTGCCCACATTTCTAGAGTGTAAATCTCAAAATCAGAGAAAGAAGAAGGAAAGAATAAAAGAAAACAGATAGTGAAAGAGAAAGAAAAATAGCAACAAACCATGAAAACAAGAAGAATCCAAACACTGCATCTGACTTCGGCTCCACAGTCCTGCCTATTTTCTCAGTGACTCTGCAAACTCATGCACACCTAGGCCTTAATGACAACGTTATGCTTCACCAGCCGTTTCATAGGAGAATCTTTTGAGCCCCATTATATGCTTTTTTCTTAAGGACACAAACACAGCATAATCCTCCAAGATAAAATCATCTTTGATTTTTCCTTCAGATTTGTCTCTATTACCTAGAAATCTCAAGTGACTTTTCCTTCCTTCAACCATAATATCTGGCAGACTGTTTATTTTTCAGCTCATGAGATTGTAACCTTGAGACCTGATGACTACAGTTTTAAGGCATTCTCTGAATCAGCCTCTTGCCTTCAGTTTCTCCTTAAAAACTGGCCATGATATCAATTCTAACATTTTGTCAAATATAGTATAAGTTTACTGTCCAAAATTTATGAAACATAAAAATTGAGTAGAAAATAAATAACAGTGCTCTGGAATTCCACTACCCATAGATAACCTGTCTACCTTTATAATTCTTTATTTCTCTGCAGAAAAGCATACACTCATGCATGTGTGTTTATACACTACATACATAAAGAAAACAGGATCATACTGAAAATCACTTTAAGCCTTTTTATATTTGACTACATATTGTAAACTTTGTTCATGTTATTAAATATTCCAATATAATGTTCACTTCCCCTTTCCCCATTATTGGACCCTTAAGTTGTTGCATATTTTTCACTATAATACCACTGTGGACACCCTGTGTATTTCAGGTTTGGTGCTAATACTTTGATGTGTTCTCTCATTTCGTTCTCATAATGGACCTATTACTATTCCATACAGCAGATAAGCAAACAGAATAATACACTTGCCATACAAAGCTATTGCACCTTAGCTGAAATTCAAATGTAGATAAATTGGACATCAAAATATGACCAGTATTTAATACAGTTTCATACAAATTTAGTCTATATAAATTTAAAATTTCTAGTTTAATTTTATTGAAATATCACTTCCATCTAATTCTTCCCTTGTTAACAATATTCAATGGAATATAGATTTAATCAAAACACAATATTTACCTAAAAACTAAGCAATTTGTTAAGAGTAATAACCGAAGTTACTAATACAGCAAAATGGAAATTACCATATCATAACTGAGTGATATTTAAATTGATACAACTTTCTAAAACAATTTGAAGATATTTATCGAATTTTTAAATAGTTATACAATAACAAAATTAATCTACTCATGTAAGATCCTAAGTAAACAAAAGATATCTGCAAGAAGACATGTGAAGAACACTTAAAAAGAAATGTGTGTAAATGTGTAAATATGAACAAAAGGCGTATAAACGTATATCAAAAGGACAAAAAACTAGGCTAACAAAAGAGAATAACTATACAAATTAGACTATGCTATGTGCTGTACAGTCATTTAAAAAATAAAATTTTTGGAAACATGCTATGATGGAGAAAATGTTTCTAAGTGAATGTCAAGAAAGACATTATAAAAACTATACATACTGTAGAATCCCAAAACTTTAATTTGTTCACTATACCATATTTATTGGATATGTACTTAAGATATTAACTGTTCTTGGCAGTAAAGAACAGTAATGAACAAAAGACCAAAACTCTCTGGTTTCATATCAGCAAAATATATATATATTATTTTTATCTTTATCATCTCAATTTTATACTTAATTGGATATATACACACCCCATATTCATAACACATAAATGGTATTATCTGTATATATAAATTTTTATAATTACTATATGTATATATGCAATTTGTAATTGGTATTATATACATAAATTATTTATAATACCTAAAAAAATAAATCCTTCCAAAATTGTCATCCAAAGTCTGAATGCTTTTAATATTGTTTGTCAATAAAAGACATCTTTACTCAAACATTAATTTCCAGTACTCTATAAAAATTGTGCATATAGCACATACACATCACAGACTGAATTGTGTCCTCCCAATATTCATATGTTAAAGCCCTAACTCCCAAATGTGACTGCATTTGGAGATAAGTGATATCTCGTTTAAGGAGATCAGTTCAGTCGCTCAGTCGTCTCCGACTCTTTGCGACCCCATGGACTGCTCCCTGTCCATCACCAACTCCCGGAGCTTACTCAAACTCATGTCCATCGAGTTGGTGATGCCATCTAACCATCTCATCCTCTGTCGTCCCCTTCTCCTCCTGCCCTCAATCCCTCCCAGCATCAGGGTCTTTTCCAATGAGTCAGCTCTTCACATCAGGTGGCCAAAGTACTGGAGTTTCAACTTCAGCATCAGTCCTTCCAATGAACATCCAGGATTGATCTCCTTTAGGATGGACTAGTTGGATCTCCTTGCAGCCCAAGGGACTCTCCAGAGTCTTCTCCAACACCACAGTTCAGAAGCATCAATTCTTCGGCGCTCAGCCTTCTACACAGTCCAACTCTCACATTCATACATGACCACTGGAAAAACCATAGCCTTCACTAGACAGACCTTTGTTGGCAGAGTGATGTCTCTGCTTTTTAATATGCTGTCTAGGTTGGTCATAACTTTCCTTCGAAGGAGTAAGTGTCTTTTAAGTTCATGGCTGCAATCACCATCTGCAGTGATTTTGGAGCCCCAAGAAATAAAGTCTGACACTGTTAAAGTTAAATAAAGTCATGATGGTGGAGCGCTAATCTAATAGTACTGGTGTACTATCAGGGAGCTCCCTCACAATGAAAAGGCCGTGTCAAGATGTAGGGAGAAGATCATCTTCCACAAGTCAAGGAAAGAAATGCTCCAAAAATACAACCCTGCCAGCACCTTGACCTTGATCTTCTAGCTTCTAGAAATTTGGCAAAATAAATTTCTGTCGTTGAAGTCATTTAGTCTATAGCATTTTGTTACACTAGCCCAAGGAAACTAATATATTACAGGTTTGTTCACTGTACATTGGTAGGTATTTAGGTCACATCAATTCTTTTGCTTTTTTCCTACCTAGAAAGGGTAGTCTTCTTCATTCACTTAATTACATCTGCCATTCAATACCCTTTGTAAATTTTATTGACTGACTATATTTCCCAGTGACTTCAGTCAACACCATTCTCATCTTTCTTAAATTCCATCAGGTAGTCAATGGCATTAAATACTAAATCACTCTCCTATTTCATTTCATTTATTTCTACAACTCTAAATGGTAAACAAATGTTTTAATGATGGAGATCATAACTCACACTTTCTTTTCATACTCTACAGAGCCCAGCATATTAATGGTGGCATACAGACACCAGAAATTAAAAAAAGTGAAAAAAATTTAAGGTGGATAGAAATAATTGGAAGCTGCATTAAATTAGGGTAAATATTTGGGCTCAAATTTCAAAGTCTCAAGTGTTCTTTTGATACATCATACATCTCATGGGATGTCATGCTTCCTTTGGTAGACTCTCGCTTTCTTACCTATTTTGGCTCAAGAGTAAGCAATAGAATATTTACTTGTTTTTCTGAACTATGAGTATGAGTAGTTCTACAACATTATACTGAGAAAACTCTCTGGGAATCAGAAAACCTAATACTGTTTCTCAATTTTTAGTTTAAAGCCATACATTGATAATTAAGTTGGGACCAAAAAAGGTAAAACTTTAAAATTAAAAAAAAATTGAAACATTTATCTGGGAATATAATTTCCATAAAACCTGCAAAAGGCAAACTTTATGTTCAAAAAAACAACATATACAAGGTGTATCTTTAAAATATCTAATAAATAATTTACAGTTCTTTAACTCACCCAAACAAATTGGGATTGGATAATTCCATCTTCTTACAGGTCCAGGCATGCATGTAATATGAGAATGGCCCTATATAAACAAGACAGTGCAGTTCAGTACACATTTTTAAAAGTCTAAATATAACACAGGATAGTGAATGATACTTAGGAAAACAATATATTGCATTGTAATATTTTTAATACTATTGGAAATCTTTGTGTGACTTAAAACAAGAAAGGTAATTATATACACTTGTATTAAAATGTAAAAAAATAACAAGATTTTGGTAGAAAAATTAAGACTCTATATCACATTAAAATTGTGGTTTTAACATTGTTTTACCAAAACATGTTCTACTAAGGTACTGCAATAGTTACACAAAGGAAATGGCCAGATACATAGTGGTTTATAATAAAGTGCTGTAATATTCAAGGTGCGATAGACAAAAAATGATTATAAAATTCTTCTATAAAAATATGAAAAGTCAACTAAGGTATATTAAATTTATATAGAGTCCAGAAAAACTTAATGTTTTACTTAGACCAATAATTTGGGATACAAGTTTAAAAACTATAAATCATTCATTTTTAATTTTATTTCCTCTAAGGAATTTATTGATTTAACATGTGAAATAGTTTCTTTCTCATTCTTCTTTTCTTAATTTCTTAATAGGTCTATGCTTTAGGGAGATTTTTATGAGGCCATAAATTCAGACCCTTTAAAAAACTTGCAAAGAGTATTAATATAAATACATAAATTGAGAATTTACATTGTAACTCCCTAGTTTTAGTAAAACTTATCTGTAGTCATTTTTTTTTACGGATCTGGGGAATTTATTATCATGGAAGCTTTATTTAATGCTTTAAGTAGCACTTTCATTTTTATTTGCAAATTCTAAAAATCTGGGAGTTCAATTTTTACATCCTATGTGTACAGAGAGAAAAGTAAACATTTATTTTGATTCCAAAATCATTTTTGATTGCTTACAAACGAAACAAATTTAGTCCATTCCAGCAATTTCTCTCACAAATACCTCATTGACAAATTGAATACCTTTTGATTTAATAATGTTAAATTATGCAGCCTGAGATCAGTATTGTTTTATACCTTCTGTATTATTAATCATTAATTCGCTAAAATATTCTCAAAGGGTAATGGAATTCAAAGCTAAAATTTTAAAATAGACCTACCTGAAGAGAATAGCCTTGATCACACTGAAAGGATACTACATCACCAACCATGTATCTGTCTCCAATTTTAATCCCACTGCTAGGAGTCTGTGGTTCAGGACAGGAATCCAAACCAATAGCTAAGAATAATTAGCAGTAAAATGTAACTTTCAAATGATGAATGCTTAAATCATGCCTAAATTACCAAAATTGAATATTGATGCTATTAAAACTAGATTTACACTGAGACATTAAGGATATTCTGTGAATAAGATTCAACTGTATATGGTTAGAGCAATGTTTTAGGAACTACGCCATAGAGCTATTTGAATTTTCATGGCACCAACCATTAATTAGCTGTGTGATTATACCTAAAATTTCTTTAATTCTCAGCCTAAACATGTTCTGTGAAACAAGTAAAAATTCCTAAAAAGAAACTTGCTAAATAAAAATAATAACTTATTGTGATAATAAAATGGAATTATATTTGTAAAACATTCTAAGTAAAATGACTAAAAAAATATTTGCTATTTTGTCCATATCACTTGGTACCTTTTTCTGAAATGGAGATGATAATTCAAAACACTTCCATTATTTTTACATTAACAACTTATTTTTCAATATAAAAAATAAAAGCATACTAAAAGTAAAATGTATTTCTAAAGTGTTTCATTTAGTTTAGCATTTTTATTGAAGTATAGTTGACTTACAATATTGTGTGTTAATTTATGCTGTATAGCAAAGTGATTCAGTTATTATATATATATATATATATATAAAATACATATTTATATATATACACTTTTTAATATTATCTTCCTGTATGGTTTATCAAAGGATATTGAATACAGTTCTCTGTGCTATACATCAGGATCTTTTGTTTATCCATTCTTTATAAAATAGTTTACATCTACAAACCTCAAATTGCTACTCTGTCCATCCTATCCTCCCTCCCTCTTGGCAACTACAAGTCTGTTATCCATGTCAGTCTGTTTCTGCTTCATAGATAAGTTCTTTTGTGTCATATTTTAGGTTTTACATATAAGTGGTGTCATACAGTATTTGTCTTTTTCTGACTTACTTCACTTAGTATGATAATCTCTAGGTTGATCCATATTCCTGCAAATGGCCTTATTTCTAAAATTATTCATTTGAGCATTTAAATGCTCAAAAATTGTTTGATGTTTTTGCTTAAACATGTGAATATATTACTATTAAAACTCTTTTTATCTTCAATAAAAGCCAATGTTTGTTATCTATTTCTCTATAGTTTACATTTTGAACTAATCTAATATATATCTGACGGCTTCCCAGGTGGAGCTAGTGGTAAAGAACCTGTCTGCCAATGCAGGAGGGATAAGAGACCCAGGTTCAATCCTTGGGTCAGGAAGATCCCCTGGAGGAGGAAATGGCTACCCACTCCAGTACTCTTTCCTACAGAAACCCATGGACAGAGGAGCCTGGTGGGCTATGGTCCACAGGGTTGCAAAGAGTTGAATATGTCTGAAGCAACTTAGCATGCATGCAATACATATCTGAATGGATGAGAGGAAGCAGTCACCACTTCAAAATCATTATGTGTGTGTGTGTTTATAGTCATTATAAATATTCACTGTATATAATCATTTATTAAAAAAGCATTAAAACCTAAATTCTAAAGAATAACAATACTTTGGCCACCTTATGTAAAGAGCTGACTCACTGGAAAAGACCCTGATGCTGTGAAAGATTTAGGGCAGGAGGAGAAGGGGGCAACAGAGGATGAGCTGGCTGGATGGCATCAACAATTCAGGAAAGCAACTCCAGGAGATAGTGAAGGACAGGGAAGTCTGGCATGCCATGGTCCATGAGGTCACAAAGAGTTGGACATGACTTAGTGACTGAATAACAACAAAAAGTATGACAATATCATATAGATTCTTTCACTCCTTGACCATGTTATTTCTCTCTGATATATGCCATCTTACATAACACCACCCTATCTATCATCTTTGTTGCATTTGACATAAATTAACAATGAATAATTATGTAATCAGTTGTTCAATATTTATCCTCTTCTGAGAATATAAATTCCATAAGGGTGACTTAAAGTACACAGTCTTAAGGAAGCACTCAATAAACATTTTTCATAAAGATGAATGAATAGAATAAAAAAGAAAGAGCATCCTATTATATTTCTTAATAAATACAAATGTCTCTCTCTGCAAATGGAAGAAACTTTATCTAAGAACATAATGGTGAGAGTAGCTACAAATTAAAGGATGGAAAATTAAATAAAAGCAGTGACTTGATAGAGTTGTGGCTAGATTGGAAAGTAAGGTAGTAAAGACGAGGAGTAAACTGGTCATTTAGGAATGCACTTGAGGTACTCCGAAAGGAGACTGAGTCATGTGGACCAGAATTTCAATGCTGGTGTCACAATTAGCTAGGTCTCTAAACATATGTCAAGCTCCATGTTTCTTGATCTTTTGTAATCTTGAATTTATAGAACCAGGAAAGTTAAGTTATCATTAAATTGTGACCTACTTTTAAAATTTTAAGAGTTAACGTCTCACTTTCCATATAACTTTTGAAATCCAAGAAAAGACAAAAATGGTGTTACATTTACTCTCATCTCCATTCAACACCCACTAATGAGTCTTATACATTAAATTCATCTGATTTCATAGAAAGCTTTCTAAGAATGATTAACCAAATGAACAGTTATGATGTAAACATATACATCTGGCCAATATGGTTTCACTTTCCTTTTCAGTTCATTTCAGTTCAGTTCAGTCGCTCAGTCTGTGTCTGACTCTTTGCGACCCTATGGACTGCAGCATGCCAGGCCTCACCAACTCCCAGAGTCTACTTTAGAACAAGGAAAAGTAGTGTATTGGATGTTCTGAACAGTACATTTATTATCCTTTACCATTAAGGTCAGTTTTGTGATCATTTTTGCTAAGAAGGCTAAATTCAGTACATGTTCATTTCTCTTTTCTTTCTATCAAGTACTCCAGTCAGGTCATATACATAGAAAACTACTAATTTCCACAAGTGTTGATTTTCTCCTCTGTGAGGATAAAGAAAATAGTGCACAGTGATGCCACAAAATAATGAGACTCGTTTTTAAGAGAGATTTTCTTTTCCATAATGTATGTAGATATAGCAAAATATTTATCAAAGAGTTTTAACTTAAAACATGATATAAACTCTATAGACTATACAATAACAATTTTGTATGTTAAAAATTCATATATGCAGATAATCATAGAGAAAAATGACCAAAAGGAAATATGTGAAATATTAGCAGTAGTTAAGATTCTTGATATGAAATTATTGGTGATTTTTATACACTTTCTTATATATTACTGCATTTCTAAAACTTATATAATGGAATGCAAATAATAACATCACTTATCTAGTAGATGGATGTATCTTTCCTTTTCCCTGATGCCGGGAAAGATTGAAGGCAGGAGGAGAAGAGGGTGACAGAGGATGACATGGTTGGATGGCATCATTGACTCAATGGATATGAGTTTGAGCAAACTCTGGGAGACAATAAAGGACAGGGAAACCTGGCGTACTACATTCCATGGAGTCACAAAGAGTCAGACATGACTGAGCAACTGAATAACAATAAAATCTAGTAGATAAATTAGAATTAGTAGGGAATTTGGGGGTATAAAAACATATTGCCTTCTACTTTCCTAGAAAAGCTTGAGTTTGACCCCCTAATCTGTTTAATAAGATTGTCTCAGGGAAGGAAATAAGGTAATGAAGGAATTAGATAAGAAAGAGAAGTCATATATTGACAACCCCTCTCATTTTTTTCTTTTTGCATTCAATTATTTTACATGCACTAAAGAAAATAAAACAGAAATATCTTTAAAAAACTGCAGTTCATATTTTTAAGTCATTTTTTTAATTTACAAAACTGAGTGATTAAACTCAGTAGTTTAAAAATGTCTTCTTTATTATTTTTCATTGCTTTCTAAGTAACAATACCAGTAGGTTATTTGCAGGAATCAACAAAGAAAAGGTATTTGTAAAATGTTTCAAACAGCTCTCTCCTGCTTAACTAAGCTTAGCCAATCAACATACTGAGTCATTTTCATCTTTATGAGTATAAATTTTGTAAAATTGTGTCTTTGGCAATCAAAGATGCTTTTTGAATGAACTTTTTTAATGGGAATTGGTTCAATGAATTAGGTGCTATAGCCAAAAGCAAATAAAATGAGTACAGGGAAAAATCCACATCAAAAATTGCACAGAATTAATTATATCTGCTGTTAAATTACTGTGGGCAGTTACCCTGACTGAAAACATTAAAACCTCAGTCCAATTTTCAAAATGTATTTATAAACAAAAATATTCTTTCTAATTTTGTTCACAAAGCAATCTGAAGGAGAAAATGGTGTAAGTCATAACATTTGTATTTGATCATTTTGAATATATACATATATAGTATTCCATAATGATTTTAATGAGTCCTTAATGCAATGAGAGAGGGAGAAAGGGAGAAGAAGGAAGTTTAATTATTGCTAAGACTTCCAGCAACACTGTTATGTAAAAAGAAAAAAATAACACTTCATGAATTTGACATGACAATCCATGTACAAATTTTTTGAAAATAACCAAAAACCCAGGATTTATATTCTGCAAATGCAAGTGACTTAAGATACACAGGTTCCATCCCTGGGTCAGGAAGATCCCCTGGAGGAGGGCATGGCAACCCACTCCAGTATTCTTGCCTGGAGAATACCCTGTGGACAGAGAAGCCTGGCGGGCTACAGTCCATAGGGCTGCAAAAAATCGGACATGACTGAAGTGACTTAGCGCGCATGCAAGAGAAATCAACAGAAACTGAACCATATGTCTTTGGACCAGTGCTTGTATTCAATGATAGTGAAGATCTTATTTTAAAAATACTGCAGGTCTTCAATATGAAATTTTTCTTTAAATAATGGATACAAAATAACTATTATTTCTAGGTTTATACCATATTTAATGATTTTTAATATAATTATCAC
This sequence comes from Cervus canadensis, assembly GCF_019320065.1. Taxonomy (NCBI): domain Eukaryota; kingdom Metazoa; phylum Chordata; class Mammalia; order Artiodactyla; family Cervidae; genus Cervus; species Cervus canadensis. Next base: position 49,451,957 of record NC_057397.1, on the reverse strand, counting down.
TTGGCATTTAATATTTATCATTATAAGATAATGGTTTGAGAATAATGTAGAAGTTGGTGATAACGGATGAATTCAATATGAGCTGGGCTACTAGTTGAAGGTCTTGGAGAAATCAGCAATGATAAGTATACAGACTTTTTCAACAGAATGTACCTTGTATTAACCAATCTACTAAACAAAATTTGTCACATATTATTATGTAACATGTACATGTATATTTTAACTCTGTTTATTTAACTTATATGCAGAGTACATCATGAGAAACGCTGGGCTGCATGAAGCACAAGCTGGAATCAAGATTGCCGGGAAAAATATCAATAACCTCAGATATGCAGATGACACCACCCTTATGGCAGAATGTGAAGAGGAACTAAAAAGCCTCTTGACGAAAGTGAAAGAGGAGAGTGAAAAAGTTGGCTTAAAGCTTAACATTCAGAAAACTAAGATCATGGCATCTGGTCCCATCACTTCATGGGAAATAGATGGGGAGACAGTGGAAACAGTGTCAGACTTTATTTTTTTGGGCTCCAAAATCACTGCAGGTGGTGATTGCAGCCATGAAATTAAAAGACGCCTACTCCTTGGAAGGAAAGTGATGACCAACCTAGATAGCATATTAAAAGGCAGAGACATTACTTTGCCAACAAAGGTCCATCTGGTCAAGGCTATGGTTTTTCCAGTGGTCATGTATGGATGTGAGTGTTGGACTGTGAAGAAAGCTGAGCACCGAAAAACTGCTGCTTCTGAACTGTGGTGTTGGAGAAGACTCTTGAGAGTCCCTTGGACTGCAAGGAGATCCAACCAGTCCATCCTAAAGGAGATCAGTTCTGGGTGTTCATTGGAAGGACCAATGCTGAAGCTGAACTCCAGTACTTTGGCCACCTTATGGGAAGAGCTGACTCATTGGAAAAGACCCTGATGCTGGGAGGGATTGAGGGCAGGAGGAGAAGGGGATGACACAGGATGAGATGGCTGGATGGCATCACCAACTCGATGGGCATGGGTTTGGGTAGACTCCAGGAGTTGGTGATGGACAGGGAGGCCTGGCGTGCTGCGATTCATGGGGTCGCAAAGAGTCGGACACGACTGAGCGACTGAACGGAACGGAACTGAACTGAACCAACACTGATGCAATTAACGGCATTCCACGCACTAGGAACATTTTCCCTAGCAACAAATACATTTATGCAAGACATACAATTATAACCAGAATCACATATGTTTAAAATACACACACACACACACACATGCAAACTGATGAATAGATTCCCACCTTCTAGTGCTCTTGTGGATCAGTAAACAGAAAGAATGTGAACAATGTTGGAAAAAATATACTAACTCAGAGCATCTACATCTATTTACATGGCGACTGAAACAGAACTTGAGTACCCCTAACCACACTAGTCCACATGACTATCAAACCAGAACACCAGTACAGTGTCCAACACAAAGAATGATGCAGCTTCATGTCAACTTACGATTGCTCATATCGGAAAATAGAAAAATGTAAATCAGACTTTTTTAATAAGTGTTTTAGCTTATCTTGATTAAGCAGAGAAAGCCGTATCCTATAACTCTGGAACTCTGGTATAAATATTTGCCTTAGATGGGCTTTCCAAGGTTTCTAGGCAAACGTGTCTTCTGCCTGCCTTCTTTCTCTTCAATGTCTCTCTTTTGTTATTAACAGAAGGAAAAACTGATTTTTAAAAAATCTTTTTATTACTATTGGCTATCTCATTATATATCAGGTAATTTAATAGCATAACATTAATATATCAACATCTCAGAAAAATGTAATTGAGAATATTTTCAAATTTATATTTATTATCTCACTTTGTGTGTAACTTAGAAAATTTACCCTGATTTGTGGAACAACTACAACCTCTAAGAGAGTAGAAATTGAAATACTAATAAATACACTCATGAAGGTAATCAAAAGGTACAACTTTCCAGTTATAAGATAAATGAGTGTAATGTAACTAGGGGTGAAACATATGACATGATGGCTATAGTTAACACTTTTCTATGATATATGTTTGTTAAGAGAGTAGATCTTAAAGGTTCATTACAAGGAGAAATGCTTTCTTCCCTTTCTTTTTACTGTATCTATATGAAATGATAGATGTTAACTAAACCTATTGTATTAATCATTTCACAACATATATAAATTGAACCACCTTTTCTGTATACCTTAAATAGTGATGTATGTCAACTATTTCTCAATAAAGCTGGAAAAAGATTTTTTAAAGTATTTGCAGACCAAAAGGTAGAAATATTAATCTCTGTTTTCTAGAATTTTATTACTCAAAATCAAATGTTTTTTCATCTATGGAAATCAAAGATTAGAATAGATGTAAAAATGGGATTCTAAATAATTTTTGTCTGCTATAGAATATTTCTTCTGAATTATGTATCTGGAATACGTATTAAGAGAACACTGAATTTATAGTCAGTTTTTTATTGATTATTATAGTTTGTCTAACCTCTAAATCCTAACTGGCAAATAAATAACTTTGAGAAGACATTTAACCCATTTCTAATCCTTTGGAAAATAGTCTTCAAAGTCACCTTGGAAGACAAGTATGTAATCCTAAATTCAAAAGTTTCCAGAAAGGATTACATAATCCTTCAATAACTTTTAACAGCTTTTACTGGCAGAAAAAAATCTTTACCCAAACTGAACTTTTCTTCATGAATCTCTTGAATTCTCTTCAAAATTCCTACAGAACATCCTTAGTCTGTTGACTAGGCCTATGCTCAGTGTTCCAGTATGGTAGGCAGGATTTTTACTACCATTATGTTATACTTGCAAATATGTTATGTTACACGGCAAAACGAATTTGTGGATAAAATTAAGAAGGCTAATAAGCTGACTATAAAATATAAAGATTACTGAGTGATTATTGGATGATTACATACATATAAATGTTGTATCCATCTACCATTTTTTTTCTTATGTTGCAAGTAGCACCAAATGAACCTTTCATATGTTTCATTCTTTTTTTTTCAATTGGAGTATAATTGGTTTACAATGTTTTGTTAATTTCTGCTGTACAACAATGTAGATCAGCTATAAATGTATAAATCCCCTTCCTCTTGAGCCTCCATCTCACCCACACCTCCTATCCTATCCCTCTAGGTCATCACAGAGCACTGGGCTGAGCTCCCTGTGTTATTCAGCAGCTTCTTACTATCTATTTTACACAAGGTACTGTATATATGTCAATACTACGCTTTCAATTTGTCCCACTCTTTCCTTCCCCCACTATGTCAACAAGTCTGTTCTCTACATCTGTGTCTCTATTCTTGCACTGTAAGTAGGTTAATCCATGCTACCATGCTTATAGATTCTATATATATGCATTAATATATGGTATTTGTTTTTCTCTTTCTGACTTACTTCCACTGTGTATGATAGACTCTAGGTTCACCCACATCACTATGAAAGACCCAATTTCATTCCTTTTTATGGCTGAGTAATATTTCACTGTATATATGTACTACAACTTCTTTATCCATTTATCTCTCAATGGACATTTAGGTTGCTTTCATGTCCTGGCTACTGTAAATAATGCTGCAGTGAACAGTGTGGTACATGTGTCTTTTTAAATTGTGGATTTCTCAGAGTATATGTCCAGTAGTGGGATTGCTGCATCATATGGTAGTTTTATTCCTAGTTTCCATTTGTATGGAAACACAAAAGACCCTGAATATCCAAAACAAACATGAGTGAGTTTCATTCTTGAAAGCTTGTCCCTAAACTGGTACTATCATTAGTTAAATTAGGAAGTATTTTTGGTTCCTAGATCCCACTACAAGGTGTGCTGTTTAATATTACAGATAAATACAAGTAATTATGTTGATCTTTGTTTAATTCCATGTCTAAGTTCTAAAAATCAAACAAAAAGTCTAAAAAATTAATCAGCTTGCCAAAGAAATTAAGAAAAACTATGATCATATACAAAGAGATATGATCTAAAGTAAAAATCGAAACACCAAAACATGATAATCATCCTCTACACTTCTCTCTTTCTCATCTCCAGCACTGAACTGGCCATAAATCTTTCAATTTTACCTCATTATTTCCTGCATCTTTTAACATTTCATTTACAAAACCACAACAACCATCTTCAGAGTTTCTCATTTGAACCATTGCTACTCATTTTCTTCAGGATATTTTCTTCCTGCAACGCATTCATCACTTTTTAAAATAAAAGGGACTTTGAAATTTCTATCTTATTCCTCAAATTGAAACCCTTTCAATGAATCTCTTCTTTCTGCAAAATAAACTTGTCTGTCATCTCCTGAATCTAATCTTCCATAACAACTCCAGTCATGTGGGTTCATCTCATTATTAGAAAAGCATGATATCTACTGAGGGTTTGCTATGTACCTGGTCCTATGAGAAACACTTTGTATGGTTGATCTTATTGAACTCTGACACAATCTTTCAAATAACATGCTATTATTATCACATATTACAGGTGAGGAAACTGGGTTCTTAGGGAAACTTAGAAATCACCTAATGTCACAAAGCCATCAATGGCAGTGCCAAGACAGGAACCTAAGTCTGATTCCAGCATAAATTATCCTATGTCCACCTACATTCCAGGAAGGGCTTCCCTCATGGTTCAAGCAATAAAGAATCTGCCTGCAATGCAGGAGACATACGTTCAATTCCTGGGTCAGGAAGATCCCCTGGAGAAGGGTAAGGCAACCCATTTCAGTACTCCTGCCTGGGATTTGGAGCCTGGAAAGCTACATACATGGGATTGCATAGAGTCAGACCCAATAAATGACTAACATTTTCACTTTCTAGGAGGTCCTTTAAAAGTGCCAAGCTATTTTCATAGCTATACTTTAATTCTTACCTGGAAAAAAAGCAATTATATTTGTCCTTTGGTGAAGTCTTCCCTTACTCTACCACAAGTAACCCCTAAGAGTTTTGATCACTACCTTCTCTGTGTCATCATCTACATTACATATGATATCATATTTTAGCCATTGTGAAAGTAACTTTGGGAAGTTGATGAAAGTACACATGGTTTGCTGAATCTCATAAAGACTGACTTATCTACTGGGGTGGAGTCTCATTATCTGGATTTTCAATAAGACTTTGAGATAACTATAGTGTACAATTATTAGAAAAGCATCAACTTACATAAACTATACTTACAGTCTTTACACTGTAATTTTGCAATTATTGCTGTTTCTATGTCCTTGTTTTCAGTTACTCTGAAGCTTTGTTTTTTTTTTTTAGGACTGGATCTGATAGAAATATGTAGTACTTACATTTAGAAAGTATACCTAACATCTAGTAGCTATTCAATAAAAATTTGATAAATAAACAAGTGAGTTTGTTCTCACATTTGGGAGGCAATAAGGAGATGAGAAGAAATGAATTGCTGCCTTTTTACAGTAGATAACAGGAAAATAATTATATGAAATGATCAAAGTGGGCCTTTAGAAATATCAATGAGACTAAGGCATGAGAATGATAAATTGAGCAGAAGGAACATCAGATTTCTATGATCATAATCATAATAACACATTTCAAAGTTAAAATGACATGGTCCAAAGTTAAAGGAGCAAAATTGAACTATATGACAAAAATCAGCCACTTGTCAGCATTTCCCTTTTAAGTAAATACAAAATAAGGCTTATCTGTCTAATATGTTGTGCCATCATATAATCGAGATTGTTTTTTTTCCCTGAAAAACCTCATGAGTGAGTAGGAAACTCAGATAGAGAAAACACTCACTTGCTAGAAGGAATCTCAGCCAAATTTCCTTTTCCCAAGATAGAACACCTGCCATGTTTCCTGAAACCTTTACAACTTGAAATATTCCTTTAGGAATTCAGAAGGAGCCTACTTTCATGGTTAAAAAGAAAGAAAACACAAAATCTGTCCTTTTTATAGCAAATGTTAATGTCTTTTGCATCTGTTGTTGGTATTCATAGTGTGATTATGAGACTGTTATTTCCCCAATGTGATTACTTCCTTATGTTACCCTGTGGGCAGAACTTTTATTTCAGGGATTTTCAGAAATGAAATACCAAAGATGTGCAGTAAAATGGGTATCTTCTCAATTCAGAAAAGTTAATAGACGTACCTTATTTGTAATGCACACACACACACACACACACACACACACACATTATTTTTTCCAGTACCCTACTGGTTAAATATTCTGCTTTTTCTAAATATTGAAACTAATTTATAAAAAATTTTCTTAAAGGTCCTGTTTCTATTCATTTAAAATATACAGTTTTCTCTTACAGAGGTTACTATGTTCTTATATCTCAACCAGTGATTTTGGAGGCTTCTGCGTACATAAGGAAGTTCTTTAAAATGTTTATGTTTAGTTAATATGGTCTGCCCCCACAAGTGGACAGATTCTTAAATTACCAGAAACGAAATATTCCCCCACTAAGGAGATATTTAACTTATATGCAGAGTACATCATGGGAAATGCTGGGTTGCAGAAAGCACAAACTGGAAACAAGAGTGCTGGGAGAAATATCAATAACTTCAGATATGCAGATGACACCACCCTTATGGCAGAAAGTCCAGAACAACTAAAGAGCCTCTTGATGAAAGTGAAAGAGGAGAGTGAAAAAGTTGGCTTAAAGCTAAACATTCAGAAAACTAAGATCATGGCATCCGATCCCATCATTTCATGGCAAATAGATGGGGAAACAATGGAAACAGTGACAGACTTTATTTTCTTGGGCTCCAAAATCACTTCAGATGGTGATTGAAGCCATGAAATTAAAAGATACTTACTCCTTGGAAGGAAAGTTATGACCAACCTAGACAGCATATTAAAAAACAGAGACGTTACTTTGCCAACAAAGGTCTGTCTAGTCAAACTTATGGTTTTTCCAGCAGTCATGTGTGGATCTGAGAGTAGGACTATAAAGAAAGGTGAACGCCAAAGAATTGATGCTTTTGAACTGTGGTATTGAAGAAGACTCTTGAGCGTCCCTTGGACTGCAAGGAGATCCAATCAGTCCATCCAAAAGGAAATCAGTCCTGAATATTCATTGGAAAGACTGATGCTGAAGTTGAAACTCTAATACTCTGGCCACCTGATGGGAAGAACTGACTCATTTGAAAAGACCCTAATGCTGGGAAAGATTGAAAGTGGGAGGAGAAGGGGATGACTGAGGATGAGATGGCTGCATGGCATCATCAACTCACTGGACATGAATTTGAGTAAACTCTGGGAGTTGGTGATGGACAGGGAGGCCTGGCTGGCGTGCTGCAGTCCCTGGGGTCACAAAGAGTTGGAGATGACTGAGCGACTGAACTGAACTGAACTGAATATGGAGAACTAGTATTTCCAAAGATGGCCCAAAGCCATCTATAGAATCAATACAATCCTTACTAAAATTCCAATGGGATTTTTTTTTTCAAATAAATAAGAAAAAAAAAAAAAGGCTTAAAATTCATGAGAGTGAAAGCATTAGTCATGTCCAATACTTTGTGACCTCAGGGTTTTCTGCCTCTGGAATTCTCCAAGCAAGAATACTGGAGTGGTAACCATTCCCTTTGCAAGGGGATCTTCCTGATATAAGGATTGAACCCTGGTCTCCACATCACAGTCAGATTCTTTATAGTCAAAGCCACCAGGGAAGCTCCATATGGGACCACAAAAGTTTCCAAACATCCAAAGTAATCCCGAGAAGGAACAAAACTAGAAATATCATTCTCTCTGATTTCAAATTGCACTGCAAAGATATTATAACTTAAATAGTATGGTACTGGCATAAAAATGCACACATAGACCCATGTAATTGAATTGAGAGCCCAGAAATAAACCCTTGCATATACAGTCAACTAATATTTGATGAGCGAGACAAGAACATTCAAGATGGAAAGGTGAGTCTCTTTAATAAGAAAAATTTAAATAAGCCAGACATAGAAGGACAAATGCTACATGATACCACTTATACAGAGTATCTAGAATAGTCAACCTCATTAGACATGAAAATAAAATGGTGGTTTCTAATGGCTGAGAAGAGGGAGAAATGAGGAGCTGTTGGTCAACTGGTCTCATTTAAGCAAGGTGAGCCAAGTTCTAGAAATCTGCTGTACAACATAGCACCTATAGTTAACACTACTGCATTGTGCATTTAAGATTTTTGTAAAGAAGGCAAATCTTATGTTAAGTGCATTTACAATTAAAAAAAAAGAAAATACCTGTAAATTCTGATTAAAATCATCAGAACTTTATACACATAATTTTGTAGTTGAATTAAATAAACACTTCAGAATCTTAAAGACAACGTTCTATTTTGACAAAGTCCATTTAATTTATATATTCAGAAAAGCAATATTCAAAATTAATATGTTTTTACTCAATTTTCTTGAACAGCACGTAATATTTTATTTACCTGTGTATTCAAGGTGAAATCCTGCAGCAGAAACACTGATGTCTGATTGAAAATTTAAATATAGATTATTAGATGTACTATTCAAAAGATGGGGTATTGTTGTTCCTGAAATGATAATTGAAAACATGGTTCAGTGATCACATAATAAGTAATATAATAAAACTAACTTAATTATTAATCAGCCAACAAGTTATCACTGAAATTATATATTATTAAAATGTTTTATAGGAATTTTTAAATAAAAATATTTCTCACATATTTGTCTTTCATATTACTGTTCTTGACTATCGCCAAGGAGACAGACCTTTGACAGCACATTAGACAGCTCGCTAAAATAGGTAACAGCAAACAAAGCTGTTGAAAAGCAGAAAATTTTACTAGTCACCTAAAATAAATATTTTGAATTTCATGTGGATTTCAGTAATTCATGTACAAGATAATAAATTTAGTTTTAAAATTTGCATGTGTTTTTATGAAATAATAACAAGATTTTACATGTGTTTAAAGAAATATTCATTTATCACCCCTTATTGTGATATTTAAATATATACACTTTCTTCTATATCAGGTGAAGTATCTTGATATTTCTTACACGAACAGCAAAGCTGGTTGTTAGCATTAAAAAAAATGCCAATTATGAACTAGTGCTAGCCTTGTCTCTTAGCAAATGCTTTATAATCTTGTTTCCTGAACTTCTATAGGAAATCAACTTTAATTTATTCAATTATTGAATTGAAAATATCTGCTTGAACCAATTACTTTTTGACTATCTGACATTAATAGTTTAAGATCCTTAAGATTACAACTCAAGCAATTTCAAATGACAAGCATAAAAATAACTGTCAACTGTGTCTCAAGATAAAATTCAACAAGCATATGAGTTGACAGTGCTGCCAACATTTTTCTGGTAATTTTCTAGTTACTTCATACTTACTTTCCACAACACTATGTACCTTAACCACTGAGTCTTCTATAAGAGAAACCAGGACAAACTCATTACAAAACACACAATTGTTTCCCCCCACCCAGCTGAACTTGTTCTCTGCCTTATACTGTCCTAACTGAATCAGTGAAGACAGAGCTGAACAGAAACTCAAAGGTCACTCTGACTGTCTTTGATCTCTTAGAAGATCTTAGTGACTAAGAGCTTTGACTGTGGAGTCACACCAGCTGGGTTCCAGTCTCATTCTAACGTTAGATGTACAACCTTGGGCAACTTAATTTCTTTTAGTGTCAATCACCTACCAGGGCTGCTGGAAAGATCAAATGAGGAAATGTATGACAAGCTTCACACAGAGCTAGCACTTGGCAATCAACAGCTGTTATTATTTATCACTTTTTATCATTTAGTTATTGTACTTATCATTCAGAAAGTATTATACTAAGTCTATTACAGACAAATGCATACATACAAAAATTCTTACAATTTATCCAAGAAAAATTTCTTTCTAAATCTATTTCCAGAATATTTGTAATGCCTAAACCAAATTACTCTTACTCTAGATACTTCTTCTTTGCTTTCTTCAACGGTGTTACTGAAAAGTAGATTAACATGCTCCATTTTAAAATCTATTAAAAACTTTATGACACTCAAAATTCTGTATCTGAAACATGTAAGTTCATAGTTTAGCCATGTTTACTTTTCTAGAGTTAAACACTATAACCAAAATTAAAGTAAAACCTACAGTTAAATTTAAAATGAAACTTCATTTCACCCTAAATATGTTGTAAGAAGCTGTTAGATTAATGCACAAACTACCTTCACAAACCATAACAAATTATAAAATCTTCTGGTCTTGATACATATGTATATAGTATTAATCTTATATAATTTAATTCATTTCATAGAATTAATTTCTTATTCTCTTTATTCTCATACAACAGTACCTTGTAGCACATACCATGTTACATAATCTCTATAATTGTTTTAATGGCTGCATAACATTCTATCAAGTGACTATATTATAATTTTCAAGCATTGTCTAATTTTTAACTATTACTTCTCATTCTTTTTTTTAAGGGAGAGGAGCATATATACTATTCTTGAGTCAAGGCTCAGCTAAAAATATTACTATTAACACAAAAAGCATCAATAAATAATTACACAAATACAGTAACAATGTATAGTAAGGCTTTAAATAGCAATTTCAATTTCATTGTCTTTAAAGCCTTTCAAACTTCTACCTTGTAGTTTAGTTCTTTGCATATAGTTTGTAAAAAGCAAAATTAAAACCACCAAGTCAGAGATCTAGGGAGTGCTTTAGAGAGAGAGGGAGAGAGATTTTACATTCCTAATTATAATGTATTTTAATTAAACTTAGTTCTCTATTTACCTGAATAACTTCCAAGTCTTGGGGCATTGTTGTCTCCCCCATCATAAAAGTCCAGAGAATCCCAATTATGTTCTGTAGCAAAGCTGACAACTTGCACCTATGAAATAATAATTATCTGTAAGAACACATACTTCTAATGCGATGCGTATACTATAGTCCACTCGACTCTTCTGGAAGAGAGAGCTCAAAGCCTGGACGATATGATTGTGGCTCTCCATGGAAGGATTTTAACAGAAATGATCATTGCCTTTATGGCACTGGCATACACACACTGACTTTTATAATAAAAGCCTCTGAGGCATCTAGCAGTGTTCACTGTTGGTTATAGCATTGAGAATGTCCGTCACCACCTTATTGCGTTAATCCAATGTCTTAGTGCCTAGAATCTGAATTAAGCCATGTTCCAGACAATTGATTAATTTTTGTTTTGTTTTGTTTTAGAGTGTTTGATTCTTGTGTCCTGAATTTTCTCATCTGCTTTACCTATTAGGATATAAGCAGATTTTTGGTCCACATAGACCACCATATAATAATCTATAATATATATGCTTTTTGAACTAGATTTATCCTGGATACATTTTATTATGTTTTACTTTGTATAACCTTTGTTAAATTTCCTGTTTTTATTGTATTTTTACAAATTAATATAATAATCCCCCATGTGTATTTTTGATATATTTAAATATGAATAACCAAAAATAATACTTTATAACTGATTTGGATATGTCTTTTAAAGATTAGTTTTATAAATGACTATATTTTTATAAACAGCATCATAATAACTAAATCACTGTGAAGATTCACAAAGTTGATAAGGGAAATGCTGAGTATAATTCTCTCATGTCTATTAAATTTTATCTAAAGAAAGAGGCATGTGTTACTTTGTTGCACTTCACTTGGCACAGCTTGAATTTTTGCAAGAACCCACAGAACCCTCACAACTATGGATGTTATCTATTTTTTTTTGTCTATTACATATTTTATAGTTTAGGAGAAGGTAAAGGAATAGTGTTATTCAAATAAATTTATTTTTATTTAGCTAAGGTCTGTAATAAATGTAAACATTTCACTCATTTACTAAATACTTCTAACAATTGTATTCATTAAAAATTTTCTTATCCACAAAATAGGCCATCACCATTCTTCCATTCAAATAAATGCTTATACCTCTTTTCCAGAGGTGAGCGCCACATGGCAACAGATACCCTGCCTGTGTGACAGGCGTTAGGCTGAAAGGCAATGTTCCAGGACAGGAGGAAGACTGGAATTAAAACTGTATGATTGCAATATAATCACCAGCTCCTTAAAAAATGGTCAATTCTCTCTTCATATCTGACTTTTCCTTCTTTTCAAGTCAAGAAAAGAAAAAGTCACATTTGGCTTTAAAAAACAAGAAAAAGTAAACAGAAGTAAGGATTTTTGTAGGAGTTGATATTTGAAATAAGCAAAATGTACTGCGAGGTTCCACACTGAAAGAAGTTATTGAGTCAGTAAAAATGCAGAAGAGACAAGCCATGGGGTAGATTTAGTGAACCATCAGTAATCAGATTTAGCCACAGTGAAGGGCATTTACATAGAAGAAAATATGTAAAAAGTTAGAAGAAGTAGAAAAAAGAAAGAATAAAGATTAATGGATAAATACAAGAAATATTAGAATTCTGGGGTTTGAAACTTCCTGGTTCCCTCTACTCCATAGCATGTAACTCTAAAAGAATTGTTAATCTCTCTGTGCCATAGATCTCTTACATTAATCACTTTAATAAAGCACCTATTTACAGATTTGTTGTAAAATTTAAAGTAATTTTACCTTAGAATAGTGCCTAGTATGAACTGAGGATTTAATGTATCTTAGCTAAGGGAGAGAAAGAGAGAGAGAAGGGCTATATAGACTGAATACCAGCATAATAATTATGCAATTGAGGAGTATTCATTGAAGGTTTTAGAAGGTGAATTGAGGGAGCCTAATCAGGACTATGGTTTAAGTACAGAACTACTGCAATTAGTAAAGAAAATAAAAATGAAAAGACAATTTTAATGTTGATTCCAGTGACCCACATGAGAAGCAAAGAAAGATTAATAAAGTAGGCTAGTAGCCAGGAATGGTAGAAAGGGGGACCTAGATGTCACATGCGTTGCTATAGTAGAAATTACTGCTTTCTGTATGATATGAATAGGAGAGGGAAGTGACAGAAAATATTTTAAAATATTTTCCCCTGAGTTTTTGAGATCAGAGGGATGGCAAAATCAGAAATGTAGATATCTCCAGGAAAACTTATTACCTTTGTAAGAGGAAGGAAATCTGTTTAATTCTGGACATTTATATGTGAATATGACTCCCCAAAATAATAAGGTTCTGATCCCTTGAGCCTATAAATATTGCCTTGTATGGAAAAGAATCTTTCAAATGCGAATAAACTAAATATCTTGAGATAGGGAGACTATCCTAGATGATTTAAATGAGCCTTAAAGGCAATCACAGATGATCTTATACGATGTCAAGGAAGATCTGACATAGAAGAAGAGAATGCAATGTGATCAAAGAAGCAGAAATTGAAGGGATGTAGTCAGAGGAGAAGTGGATGACAGAGGATGAGATGGTTGCATGGCATCACTGACTCAACGGACATGAGTTTGAGCAAATTCAGGGAGACAGTGAAGGACAGGGAAGCCTGGCGTGCTGCAGTCCATGGGGTTGCAAAGAGTCACACGAGACTTAGTGACTGAACAAGTCAGAAGCCAAGGAATGATGGCAGCTACCAGGAACCGGAAGAGGCAAGGAAAGGAGTCTTCCCTGGGGCCTGCGCAGAGGGGAGGTGGAGCGCGGCAGGAGCGCAGTCCCGTCGGCACTGCTGTTTCAGTGCGGTACGACTGACTTGGGACTTGCAGCTTCCAGTACCATGAAAGAATAAAGTTCAGTTGTTTTAAACTTTTGAGTTCATGCTTTGTTACAGAAGTCACAGAAAACTAATGCAATTTGCCAGTAGGATTCTGGGCAAGTTGTGAATGTTGTTTGGCATACATAGAGGTGTAGGAGAGTTAAGTAAATGGTTGAAGATTCATTATGACGGAAAGTTAAATAAGAGTCAAATAAAAGCCGTTAAAAGGAGAAGATACAGACTCAGTGTTCAGAAGAACTTTAGATTAGATGGAGTTGTCCATTATGACAACAGGACAACTTTATGAGGTAATGAATTTTCAGTAACTAAAACCAGATATCCCTTATGCTGCTGCTGCTGCTAAGTCGCTTCAGTCGTGTCTGACTCTGTGCGACCCATAGACGGCAGCCCACCAGGCTCCGCCGCCCCTGGGATTCTCCAGGTAAGAACACTGGAGTGGGTTGCCATTTCCTTCTCCAATGCATGAAAGTGAAAAGTGAAAGTGAAGTCACTCAGTCGTGTCCAACTCTTTACAACCCCATGGACTGCAGCCCACCAGGCTCCTCCATCCACGGGATTTTCCAGGCAAGAGTACTGGAGTGGGATGCCATTGTCTTCTCTGGATATCCCTTATAGAGACATCCCTTATACAGACATCCAAATCCCATTTTACTTTAAAGATTGCTCTTTGCTTGATAATTCTGTTACTATTAATTGTAGCTCCTTTGAAATTCTCCCTCCAATATACCTTGCTAAAACATACAGGGTAAAAAATGAATATACTCCTCCCACTCATGTAATAGAAACATAATAAGTTAGTTTATTTGTTGAGGGTATTTCCCAAAAATTCTCAATCATTCTATTTGTAACTTTTTCAGCATTCCAAATGTTTCTTCTCTCTACTAGTGGTTATCCCATTTCATATATGATTTATCAAATATTCATATAAATCTTTATTTGCACATATGTTTAGCACAAAAAAATAAAAGATAATAAACATTACTTTAAATCTGGTGTACTAGCCAGGTTGCTTTTAGGTGAATTTAGTGAAATTTCAAATATGTCCTACATTATGTGTGTGTGTGTTATAATTTTCTATGATTTAGTGATACATCTAAAACTATGCTCAGTCCCTCAGTCATGTGTGACTTTGTGACCCCATGGACTGTAGCCCACCAGGCTCCTTTGTCCATTGGATTTTCCAGGCAAGAATACTGGAGCAGGTTGCCATTTCCTTCTCAAGGGACATATAAAATTAGCAAGGTTAATTAGGAAAAAGCACTTTGTAGTTATACACAGTATTTACATTAAAATATGCTTCACAATCTGTAACTTTGATCAATACTATGCTAAACTCAAATTTTGTTTTCTAAGGTACAATCATTAAATACAATGCTACTTCAATGAAAGATCTTATAGCATCATTGATACAAGGTTTCTAGTTGTGAACAGTGTTTGCCAGGACAGTGATAGAGAACATAACATTATCTTCAGATGTCATGTTAGTCCATTATTCTATGTTAACTCCTTAAAGTCACCTAAAACGTCACTGCTTTTGGAAATATTCATTGGTTTATTTGAAAAATAATTACTGAGCACAGACCGCTAGGCTCTGTGCTAGCTGTCAGAAAAGATTTAGTTACTTACCCCATGAACTTACAGGTAATTAAGTAAAAACAAATGGCAACCCACTCCAGTATTCTTGCCTGGAAAATCCTATGGACAGAGAAGCCTGGTGTGCTACAGTTCACGGGGTCACAAAAAGTCAGACAGGACTGTGCAACTGAGCACACAAATCAAAACAGTAACATGTGACGGGTATTATGATATAAGGATATTACAGGGATCAATGAGAACATGTAGCAAGAGGGCTTAACATTGCTTCAAGTTCATGGATGGTCTTCCACAAGAACTGTTTTTAAGGTGAGACAGAAATAATGAGGAAGAATAAACCAAATAAAGGAGATGATGGAGAGTGTTGGCAGTAGAAGGAACAACATTCACAAAGGTCCAGAGGCAAGAGAGAGTCAAGTTTCTATAAAGAAGTGAAATAGAGGCAAGATATGAGGACAAAGCACAGAGGCGTAATCAGCTGTGTCATGGAGTTCAGGATAGAGAGGATGATCGAGGTATTGTAAAGCAGGAAACTTAGAGCATTAGATTATTATTTTTAGAAAGTTACTCTCTTTGCCCTGTGAGG
Organism: Cervus canadensis; assembly: GCF_019320065.1. Taxonomy (NCBI): domain Eukaryota; kingdom Metazoa; phylum Chordata; class Mammalia; order Artiodactyla; family Cervidae; genus Cervus; species Cervus canadensis. Next base: position 49,436,148 of record NC_057397.1, on the reverse strand, counting down.
AATAGATTGGAGGAGAATAAGAACCTGGAACATGGATGATGGCCACCTAATCTTGAGTGGTAAGAGTGTGGATGGAGAAAATAGACTTTGAGAGGTTTGTGAAAGACAGAACTGATACAGTTCTTTGTGCACTTGGACACAGAAGAAAATCATCAAGGTTTTTGGCTTGTGCAACTGAATGGATGAAGGGTTCATTCTGAGAGAGCAAAATGGCGAAGATTCACAACTTTGAGAAAAAAAGCCATGAAGTCAGTTTTGAACAGGTTGAATTAGAGGTGTAAGAAGTTTAGGGGCTTCCCTGGTGGTCCAGTGATTAAGAATCTGCCTTGCAATGTGGGGACACCAGGTCGTTCCCACATGCTGCAGGGCAACTAAGCTCACACAGTACAACTGAATCCCATGCACCCTAGAGTCCATGCTCCACAAGAGAAACCACTCCAATGAGAAGCCTATGTACTAAAACTAGAGAGTAGCTCCCACTCGTTGCAACTAGAGAAAGCCTGTGCACAACAATGACAACTCAGCACAGCCAAAATGAATAAGTACACACACACACATATGTATATATAAAAGAGATGTAAAAAGTTTAGCTGAAAATGTCCAGTGGGCAGTTGGATAAAGGGCAAGCTTAGGTGAAAGGTATGGGTTAAATATTAGGTTTGGAAATCATCATCTATTCAATCCTTAATTTAAAAGGATGTTTTCTAATTATCTACTATGACTCAGCATCAGCGCATAATGGTAGCTGAAGCTATGCAAGTAGACAAGGTGGCACAGAGAATGGTGCATGTGAGATGGACAAAGAACACAGAGTCTCACAAACACCATATCTGATGAATTGAAGAAGAGGAGATCATGTTCCTAGATGTAGAAGCAACAACTATAAATGTAGAAAAGAAAACAAAACAAAATTCAAGAGAGTATTAGGTAGAATGGAGGGGAAAGATATCTTCAGAGTGACAGAGAATGGACAGGACAGACTGTTGCTAACAAAATAAGGAAGATGAGCAATGCAATGGATTTAATGGCATGTTCCTCAGTGATCATTATAAGAGTGACTCAAATAGAGCATTGGAAGCTGAAGCAACATCACAGGGGACTGGGAACATAGAGTGAGAACTAGAGGGAAAATGCCAGGGGTTTTATTATTTTAAGATGAGATAAAAATGGACAAGCTGATGCCAATATATAGATGCTCTAATATAGTTCTCGTAAATGTATAACCAGACAATACAGTAAGTGTTCCATGAAGATTTTAAAGATATCAGCTCATTTCAGATTGCCTATGCAATCTGGAACATGTACGATCCTCAAATCTTTGCTAATTCTACCAATAACAGGATAGAGTGGATTGGTTATCTTCAAATTTTAAAAGTTGACCATAAAATAATAGCACAACTAGCCAGAATATAAGCAGTATTTTGACTGCTAATGTTTTTAAAACTGAAGACGTACATTTCAAATTTTCTCATTGATTTACTGACCTATTTAACACCTTACATCTATTAAGTATTTTTTTTTAATTTTCTGAAAAGTTATCAAGTTAAATTGAAAAATTTACTTTTTATTGAAAATTATATTTCTATCTAAGTTCAGTTTTAATGAATCATGTGTTGGCTATTTTTTCCATGACTGATATACGCATCTCAAGTTTCTGAAGGAAAACCCTATGACTCAATCGGAGAATGGCAAGTTATTTTTATGAAATATCAGTTCAGTTCAGTTTAGTTGCTTGGTCGTGTCCTACTCTTTGTGACCCATGGACTGCAGCACACCAGACTTCCCTGTCCTTCACCATCTCCTGGAATTTGCTTGGACTCATGCCCACTGAGTCAGTGATGCCATCCGATTATCTCGTCCTCTGTCGTCCCCATCTCCTCCTGCCTTCTGTTTTTCCCAGCATCAGGGTCTTTTCTAATGAGTCAGCTCTTCGTATCAGGTGGCCACCGTTTTGGAACTTTAGCTTCAGCCATCAGACCTTCCAATGAATATTCAGGACTGATTTCCTTTAGGACTGACTGGTTTGATAACCTTGCTATCCCAGGGACTCTCTGGAATCTTCTCCAACACCAGATTTCAAAAGCATCAATTATTCGGTGGTGCTCAGCTTTCTTTATGGTCCAACTCTCACATCCACACGTGAAATATAGTCTGTTTAATATTCTGTGAAGTTTAATCATGTTCCATGGGATAAACACTGACTCAGCAGTAAAAGGCTATCTACTTGCCCAGAAACAATTTTCTTCTCAAACAGAGTAGCTGGTCAAAGTGCTCCCCATAAAAATGGTCACCACTGAAGTAATACGGTAGATCCTGTTGACTGTCTGTAGAACAGCACTCTTCTTCCTTGCTGACAGAGAGCACTCTCGTTTAACTGAGTGACAGCTGTGTACCTCAGAGAAGGATAAGCCCCTTGCCAGATCCAGACAACTAATCTTGATTTTTTCAAAGCCAAATCATAGTAAGTCTTTTGCTATTGCCCAGGGAATGGCTTAGGAAAGGATATGATTGAAATTTGGTCAACAGGAGAGAATGGAAATTCTGCTGGAAGGTTTGTGAAAAGTTCTCAGTCATTATAAAAGTACATAACATAGAAACATTCCATTCCATCCATTTCTGAGAAATACTGTTAAGCCTAGAGATTTTATAGCTATTTCAAGACCATGAGAGAGGAAGTCCAAGCACTAAGCCAATATGCTAAGTATTGCAGGACAGAGATGGAAAAAACCTGGGTCAGGAATGATACACTGAACCTTTGCAATAAACAACGCTTAAACCATCTTACTCAAAGATGCAATGTTATGTGGGGCAACATATTTTTCTTAACTGCTATGTAGTCATGAATTGTTTTTCTGTTACTTGAAGGTAAAAATGTAGAAGGAAATGGCAACTCACTCCAGTATTCTTGCCTAGAGAATCCCAGGGACGGAGGAACCTGGTGCGCTGCCATCTATGGAGTCGCACAGAGTCGGACATGACTGAAGCGACTTAGCAGCAGCAGCAGCAGCAGGTGAAAAAAATTAATGGTAAGCATCTTTCTTTAGGGCTTCCCTGATGGCTCAGCAGGTAAAGAATCCACTGCAATGCAGAAGACACTGGGGATGTTGGTTCAATCTCTGGGTCAGGAAGATACTCTGGAGGAAGAAATGGCAACCCATTCCCGTATTCTTACCTGGAAAATTCCATGGACAGAGGACCCTAGCGGGCTACAGTCCACAGGGTCACAAAGGATCGGACTCAACTGAGTGATTGAACACACACATCTTTTTTAAAATTCAGCCATGTAAGTCAAAAGCACTGGCTGAGATTCTAGAAATTATGTGCATCCTGTCATCTATGAAAAGATTAACTTCAAATATACAATGGAAAGAAGAAAAACTTAAATATTCTTACTTGAATGCCAGCTCCCTCTGGCACTGTGATCTTCCACACACAATTCAGATTGTTGTCATAAGGCTCAGGGTATCCAGGAGACAAAATAGTCCCTTTGCGCTTAGTTAAGATTCCCCCACAGGGCACTGAAAGTAAAGCAATCCGTGAGAGGAAGTTAATTCTAATGCAAAGGATTAAAACAAGCGAAAAGGTCAGCAATGACATAGACAGATACTAGACTTGCAGACATAATCAAATCATATTATGCTTTAAAACTCAAAAGAACATGAAAATTGTCTTCCTATAGCACAAAAACTTCCTATAGCACACACAAAAAAAGAATTAGACAACATTAAAGGATAACCTGGCAACAGCATATCTAAAGTCATTCTATAATTAACTCAATAATAGCATATTATTTGTATATTACTAAAATGTTCATTGACACAAGTTAAAAATTGTTCATATGTACATAAAGAATTTTTGAAGAATTATTTTATATTTATTATTTTCTCTTCATGTATCTTTTGAGTAGTAATAAAGTCCCTTTCAGAGTAATAATGAGATGATTACAATTATGTTATGATTATAACATTTATATAGAGCATACATACCAGTACTCTTGTAAACACTTTTACATATTTTACCTTATTAAAGCTTCCCAACAATCCAATACAAAAAAAAAAAAAAGCTTCCCAACAATCCAACAATATATGAATAAGTATCCTCCTCATTTTACAGCTGAGGAAATGGAAGCACTAACAGTTTAAATAAGTTTCTCAAAATCACAAAGCTAATCAGAGATGAAGATGGAGTTTGAACACTGGTAGTTTGGCTCCACATTCAAGTTGTTCAGTGTAAAGAAAATACTCAATAGGGTGACAGTCTGGTTATTGCCAGTACAACTACTACAGGAAAGAATATGTATGGAGACTTGTTCTGAAGACAGTAAAGACTTTTACCACTTTTTAAAGGTACCGATCTTAAAGAAAAATTCTTACACTGCTGGTAGTATCAGATTGACTCTGGGAATGACCAAACTTACAGTTTTAAATACTGTGTGATGTTGGACATGTCCTTGAATTCTCTGAAACTCAGATGCTTTGTTAAAAGATAATGCAATTGTTTCCAAGGGGCTTTTGTGGAAAGTAAATAGATATTATAATCTACATAAAGGGGCTTCTCTGGGGCCCAGTGGTAAAGAATCCATCTGCCAATGCAAGAGAAACAGGTTCAAAGCCTGGGTCGGGAAAAACCCCTGGAGAAGGAAATGGCAACTCACACCAGTATTCTTGCCTGAGAAATCCCATGGACAGAGGAGTCTCAAAAGATTCAGTTACGACTTAGCAACTAAACAATAACAATGCACATAAAGAAGCTTACACACTGCTTGAAACACAGTAAGAAGTCAGTAAATTATATTTTCTTTTGCTACAACTATTGTTATTTTATGTTCTAATGGCACTATGATCCTTGGACATGTGTCCTAATCTGGCTCTAATGATGAAATATCAGAATATATTTTTGTAATAATTTTTAAAGGTAATTATATAACTTTGTGTCACTTCTAAAACTGAATGCAAAAAATCTAGGGTAATTACTCAAAAGAATGCTACAAACTTTTTACATTGTCAAACTTTTAAATCTGTGTGATAAAGTATTTTTAAAGAAAATTTTAGCTCATCCTCCTTCTCATCCTTTCAATTCAAATGCTATCTCTCTGTGACCTACACCATCTTCTCATCTCTTTTTAAACACCGCTCTTCTGTAATGGCATCTATTACCATGTCATCTATATACTATGACTCCAGTGTTAGTCACTCAGTACTGTCTAACTCTTTGCAACCCCATGGACTGTAGCCTGCCAGGCTCCTCTGTCTGTGGGGATTCTCCAGACAAGAAAACTGGAATGGGTAGCCATTTCCTTTTCCATGGGATCTTCTTGGCCCAGGGATCAAACCCAGGCCTCTGGCATTGCATACTGTCTGAGGCACCAGGGAAGCCATATACTATGACTACTAAACATTTATCTCTAGCCATAACTTCTACCCAGATTTCTACAATAATATGTCAACTCAATATCTCAAAATTCACACGTCCAGATTAAGATTTTTGAAATTCTCCCTGATCTATACTATTTGCCCTCTCAGTAAATGTTACCACCTAATTCTTAAGCCAAAAATCTAGAACTCAATTCATCTTTCTTTTCAAAATCACATGTACATCTATATTCAGCCTATCAGCAAGCTATGTCAATTCTATCTTAAAAATATATCCGAAAGTTTACCAGTTCTCATCACTGATCATGATCTGCCAATCTAAATCAACATTAACTTTCTCCTCCACTTCTGCAATAGGCTTCTATTCAGTCTTATTGCTTCTATACCACTCCCATCCCTTACATTAGCCACAGTGATTTTCCAGAAACTGAGATTGTATCTTTCTATAGCTCAGTGAATTTCCATGACTTAGAAAAATTCTAACTCTTCCAGCCTTTGAGGCTCCATATGACTTGGCCTCTGCTCTGTCTCTCCCAATTCTTCTGTCATTCTTGCCATCATTCACTCTGTTCTTGACACCTGAGATTACTGTTGTGGCTTGCTTACCTCTTTGACTTTCATATATCCCACCCTTCTTCATTCATCTCATTTGGATTTAAAACAGCAGCATGCTCTGGATGTCTTCCTCTAACCTCCAGCCTCTGCTTTCTTTTGCTCCATAGCATTTACCACTATCTGAAACAAAAGTAAACTCCCTAAGGGCAGAGACATTATCCTCTTATTCAAAGCTATGTGGCCAGTGCCTAGAATGGTGCCTGGCACTTTGTTGTTATTGCTCAGACGCTAAGTTGTGTCCGACTCTTTGCAACTCTGTGGACTGCAGCATGCCAGGCTTCCCTGTCCTTCACTACCTCCCGGAGTCTGCTCAAACTCATGCCTTTTGAGTCAATAATGCTATCCAATCATTTCACCCTCTTTGTCCCCTTCTCCTCCTGCCTTCCATCTTTCCCAGGATGAGGCTCTTTTCCAATAAGTTGACTCTTCATATTAGGTGACCAAAGTATTGGAGCTTCAGTCGTCCCAATGAATATTCAGGGTTGATTTCCTTTAGGATGGACTGGTTTGATCTCCTGGCTGTCCAAGGGACTCTCAAGAGTCTTCTCCAGCATCACAGTTTGAAAGCATCAGTGCTTTGGTGCACATTCTTTTTTATGATCTAACGCTCTCATCCATACATGACTACTGCAAAAGCCATACCTCTGAGTATACGTACTTTGTCTCTGCTTTTTAATATGCTGTCTAGGTTTGTCATAGCTTTCCTTCCAAGGAGGAAGCATCTTTTAATTTCATGGCTGCAGTCTCCATCCATGGTGATTTTGGACTCCAAGAAAATAAAATCTGTGACTGTTTCCACATTTTTCCCAACTTTTAGTCATGAAGTGATGGGACCGGATGCCATGATTTTAGTTTTTTGGATGTTAAGTTTAAAGCCAGCTTTTTCACTCTCCTCTTTCACTCTCATCAGAAGACTCTTCAGCTCCTCTTCCCTTTCTGCCACTTGAATGGTATCTTCTGTATGTTTGGGGCTTCTTTGGTGGCTCAGACAGTAAAGAATCCACCTGCAATGCAGGAGACTTGGGTTTGATCCCTGGGTTGGTAAGATCCCCTTGAGGAGGGCATGGCAAACCACTTCTGTGTTCTTGCCTGGAGAATCTCCATGGACAGAGAACCCTGGCAGGCTACAGTCCATGGGGTTGCACAGAGTTGGAATGCTTGAGGTTGTTGATAGTTCTCCTAGCAATCTTGATTCCAACTTGTGATTCATCTAACCCAGCATTTTGCGTGATGTACCCTGCATGTAAGCTAAATAAGCAGGGTGACAATATACAATCTTGATGTACTCCAATTTTGAACCAGCCAGTTGTTCCATGTCTAGTTTTAACTGTTGCTTCTTGACCTGCATATAGGTTTCTTAGGATACAGGTAAGGTGGTCTGGCATTCTCAACTCTTGAAGAATTGTCCATAGTTTGCTGTTATCCACAGTCAAAGACTTTAGTGTAGCCAAGGAAGCAGATGTTTATCTGGAATTCTGTTGCTTTCTCTATGATCCAACGAATGTTAGCAATTTGATCTCTGGTTCTTTGCTCTTTTCTAAACTCAGCTTGTACATCTGGAAATTCTCAGTTCATGTGCTGCTGAAGCCGAGCTTGAAGGATTTTGAGGACTGTTTGCTAGCATGTGAGATGAGTGCAATTGCAGGATAGTTGAACACTCTTTGTCATTGTCCTTCTTTGGGATTGGAATGAAAACTGACTTTTTCCAGTCCTGGGGTTATGCTGAGTTTTCCAAGTTTGGACATATTGAGTGCAGCACTTTAACAGCATCATCTTTTCAATATTTAAATAGGTTACCTGGAATTCTATCACCACTAGCTTTGTTTCTAGTAATGCTTCCTAAGGCCCACTTGACTTGACACTCCAGGATGTCTGACTCTAGGTGAGTGACCACATTATCATGTTTATCCAGGTCATTAAGACCTTTTTTGTACAGTTCTTCTGTGTATTCTTGCTACCTCTTCTTAATCTCTTTTGCTTCTGTTAGGTCCTTATGGTTTCTTGCCCTTTATTGTACCCATCCTTTTATGAAATATTCCCTTGATATCTCCAATTTTATTGAAAAGATCTCTCTAATACTTGGTAAACTAAATAAATGCATGTTAAATAAATTACTGAGTGCCTGTCTATCTGTATAAATCTTATGATTATGTAAAGTTACTTTTTTACCATTCCTGCATCATTCTTTTCTACTAGTATTTTTCTAAAGAAGCCATATTTAATTCTACTTCACTTGTTTTTATTTTTCCCAAGAAAACACATTATAAGTGCATTCCCAGATGTGCGTTACCACATAATAATGTTTTACAAAGTTTTATATCCTTTGTATATTAATTATCCTAATATTTCTTTTCTATTTTAAAAATATTGTATATTTTTAATCCCTTCTAATCAGTATTATTCAATATAACATATAGATAAAGAAAACAGATTTTAGAATCAAGCAGCTTGGGTATAAATATTAATTCTTTTTTTTGTCTCTAAACAGGGGTTTCACTATCTATCTGTAAAAGAGAGAATATTCTTATCTGCCTCCTGGTCTTGGTGTCAATATTAAGTGAGATAATGCTTAATAGCACTTCATACAAATACTAGTTAATGCTATCCATTATTATATTTAATAGCTTTTTCATGACTGAATGGATGAGTAAAACAATGAATGAAGATTCAGATACTATATATATTTCTTCATCTGTTTCTCTCCACTGAAAAAAGACAGTGCGAACAAGTGTTGCCATGGATCCAATACAAGTAAAAATAGTTCTTTCTGGGTCTCTAAAGGACTTGAAAAAAACAAAGCTTGATAAGAGTGATGGGATAAGCAGCTAATTAGACAATTCTGCCTAAGGGAGGTAAGTGACATGTTCAGGATCTTTTCAAAAGATACCTCCAACAGAAATACTTATGCCTAAGGCCATATATTATCAGAGCTATTAGTGGCTACAGGGGCTTATTCAAATCACAGAATCTTAGAGAGAAGAGAGTTTTGGGTTTTAAGAGACTAAAAATTTTAAGAAATCTGAAGTGTAATAAGGTCAAATTTGGAAGATAAAGTTCAGTCTTCAGCAAATTTATCAAGTTTACCTCTGTCCAAAGTCCAACATTCTTATAAAAAACATTATTGTGCTTTATTATAATTTACCTAAGAACTACTTGATGAGACAGACTCACACAAGAATATTAAATATTGTTTTCTTATACAGGTTAGTTAAATTTGTGAATTACCTAATTCAGTGTCTGACCATTTTAACTATAAGTACAATTTGCATATAATGTCTAATGGGGCTGCTTTCAAGACAACAGTCTAATTTCAATATGTCAACTTTTTAAAAAAATTAATGAACATTTTATTTTATATTTTACTTATATCTACTATGACACAAAAAAATAAAAGTGTTGATAGCAGTAATAAGAACTGTGAAACTCAAACAATTATATTTGAGATGGAAATCACTAGAAATGTAGGTCACTGCTTTCATTTGTTTCAATTGTTGGATGCTCACTTGGCCTAAGCTATCATCTGAGTATTCACTGAACCAGTGAAGGGAGGGGAAATAAAATCATTATGTATAATACTCTGTAATAGATTAACAAAGATTATATTTAAACTTTAAAATATAAATAGAGAATTTGTTCTTTCTCAGAATAAAATTACCTATACAACATGAATATCTACTGTATATGTTTTACCTATGCCTCTTCCTGCAGATTCACAAGTGTCTTGTAGCTTCAAGATGGCTTGTAAAGGTCTAAGCAAGTAAACTGAGCAAGAATATCACCATGCAGTAAAAGCCTGAAGTTGAAAAATCATGGGTCCTGGACTTGGGAAGTTGGTCAGTTGTTCTACCTCTATAAACATTTATGAAATTATCAAATTTATCTGCTAAAATCCATTCATTGAACAAAAGTTTATTGAAAACCTCTTGTATGCCACATCCTCTTTTGTTGAGCAAAAAATAGAATATAGTGACAGGAAGAGGAGGGCAAGAAAGATTAGAGAAGCATCCTAACTATATATAATCTGGTGAATGGTTGCTGCTTAAAAGAAAAAAAAGAAAAAAGAATAAAGATATAAAGAACAAATGGATGATGAGTGGAAGAAAATTACTTTAGATAGGATGGTCAAGGAAGATATTCAGGTGAAAACTGGAATGAAGCAACGCAGTAAGCCCAAAAAGTATCTTGGGGATGATTTTCCAAGGGGAAAAAATAAAAAGTTCAAAGACTTTGAAGCAGTTAGAATTTTATCCAGATAACAGAAACTGAACACACATTACAGATAATTCTTTAATATAAACCTAAAATAACTCTGCCTTTGACTCATATTTGAATTAAGACATCAAGCCTTCTCTTTTCCTGAATTTTTGAATACTGAAAGACTAAATCATTTTTATTCATAACATTTAAAACTAAAAATATTTGTAGCTAAAAATAGAAATGCAAAGTATATTTTCATTTATGTAAAGACTAGCAGTGGGATCAAATGGTAAGACCTAAAGTGAGCTATCATCCAAGTGTCATTTAGAATCTAGTTCTTGTCTCGTACAAATCCCATATGTCCTTCTGTTATATATTCAGTTTTCTGGATTTATACCTGTTCTACAAAGTATACATTACTTTTAAAGTGACATAAAGTAATATGCCCCTTTTGTGTGATCTTGTCAGGAAACAGAAGCCATCTGATAAAATTTTCTATCTCTAAGTATGCGCTTTCAAACCAATGCAACATAAAAGGTAGTGTGTTTTATGTTTAAAGATCCACCATAGATGCACTCACATGTGTCTCAAAAAGCCCAGGTATCTAGAAAGAAATGGACTTTCGACAGAGACAGTGTAATGGCTCCCGAGTCCCTCATCTTTTCGCCTTAAAAGTAAAAAGTGAGGCTGAATCCATCTAGGCTAGGGATGACAGTCTGTTAGCATTTACTCTTGATGTTGCATGTCAGCCATGGCAAGGTCTCAAAGTCTTTCAAAAGCTTTAATGCTTGGTAGAAGCTTCTGCACTTGTTGAAATGAATTTATAGTCAAATGGCCTGATCTTCTTGTTCTTTACATGGATTCTTATTTCTTATGGCAAAAACACCAGGATTAATCAACTGACACATTTGACATATGGAAAAGCTTTGCAATAATCATGTAGAATAGGGGCCATCTTCTGCTTTAAACAAAAATATTTACAGTGTACAGTTCTTTTTCCATCACACAGAATATTTTATTTTTCTCTTATTTCCCTTTCCTCTTTCTAAACTATTGTTACATGGGTTTTTTTTCCTTCCTTCTTTAATGTCAGCTCATTTCTCCCTTTTATTTCTTTCCTAACATTATCATCATACCTTCATGGACAAAAGAAAATATAATATTTTGGATAATGTAATGTTCAAACCTTGATTAAACATATATTTTTCAACCAATTACAATAATGATAATCATTATTTTAATTTCAACTTTATTTTTATTTTAGACATTTAGACAAACACTGAAACCAAAGCAAATCATGAATATATGTCTATTGTTATAAGTCTGCTCTTTTTAAATCAACTGTCCTTAAATTTATAAATTGATGGAAAGAAATTTCACAACCCCTAAATAGAATATTCTAGTAATTACTATTATCTTCAAGAAAATTGTCATTATATTTCCCTAAAGCTTTTCTGAATATTTTAACTGAGAAAAAAATCTTGCCCTTAAGGAACTAAATTATCAGAGTTAGGAAAACTAATAGAAGCCCATGCTTTTAGACCTTTCCAAGATGCAAAAATCTTCAGCAGAAGATAATCTTTACATATAATAATTTTAAAGTGTCATTAAAACTACATATCAACAGATTAAAATCAATAATATCAAATCCTTTATGAACACTACATAGAAGTTCTTTATTTGAGATCCAATACTTTTAGAATTGAAGTTGTATGTTCTGATTTTATGGTGGAGAATTTGGAAAGCACAAAAACAACTTAATTTTTAAGTACTTACATGAGTCCAAGAACTTTGCCAAGGCTTTAAAATATGTAATAGCCACAATAAATCTATAACTTCCCTGTTTTGTTGATATGGGAATTGAGAATCAGAGATTATGCAAAAATTTTCAGACTCATGTAGTAATTCACCACAATTTAGTGTTAAAGTCAAAGCCTGTTACTAACCAAGATTCAATTGACCCTTATACTGAGAACCTACTACAGTTCCCAGTTATGAAGACTTTATTCAGTTTTTTATGATTTCTTACAAATTTTTTTCCATTAATTAGGACACTGTTGTGCATATGTTTGTTCTTTGAACACTCTAAATGGATAAATGAATGTTTTCAGTAATAGTTAAAGATTAATGAACTAGTTTATGCCTTTCCACAAATCTCTTTATCAATCTACTTTTATAATTGTCTTGAGGGAATTTTCATAATATATATGAAATGAAAGGAAGACAGCTACTTACTTCCATTGTATGGTATTAATATTTTCTATCACTATGTACATAAAGAAACTAAAAGTGACAGAGAAATGATGTAAATAATCACTGAGAAAAATGAGGCAGAAATAATGATTGATTCCTGATATTTAGGAAGCAATATTTAAAAATCCACTGTAAGGCTAAAGAGATTTATTATCTTTTGTCTTTCTTCAATTATTAAACTGAATTGAAGCAATGTAATTTCTGATTTATGCATATTGTATGACTAATTTTGGCCTAGACATAAAGGAACATTTCTCTCAGCTCACAGTCTTTTAGTATAATTAATTTATTTACATTTTATAAGGCTATGAACTCAACATATAGTGTGGTCATAAGGAAGAGCATTATCTATTTTCTCTTATGAGAGTATAAAAGTATAAAAGACCTTTTTGTTCCATTAACCATAGCTCTATGCTAGGTGCAAAAGAGGAGAAACATCAAGTGCAAATGATTTCTTCTCCTTTGCTTGCTGATTGTCAAAAATACACTTTAACAGGTTAAGAAATTCCAAATTCTAAAAAAGATATAGAATTTGAATTAGGAAATTAGCTTATAAGTCAAAACAAAAAGGAAAACACTCTTCTATCATGCACATTGAAGTATGGAATCAGAAAATATTTTCAAATCCTGCTCCTATGTTACTACTTATTAGGCTGTGTCACTTTTAAAGAAAACTGTTTGACCTCTTTAAGACTCAGTTTATTCACCTGTAAATTCTGAGAGTAACTTCTCCATAGGTTTGCTGTAAGAAGTTAATTCAATATGTCTTTATTGGTAAATTACTCAGAATGAAACTGGGCAAATGGGAAGTGTTAAATCATAGTCATACTAGAAACTGGTTATTTAGTTGAAAGACAAGAAAGTTGAGGAGTCATTTACAGGTTTCCAGTGTTTAAAATTACTTTCTGTATGTGGTTTTCAACAAATAAAAGAAAAATAAAAGAACAGTGCCCATTCCATTTACTGTAGAAGGAAGAATTAGATTCTTGGTTGTAAGAAAAATACTCTGTGAAATATGCAAGATGTATTCATTTGAGGGAGTAGTGATATCAAGTTCCTATAGAGATCTAGATCCTACATTTTTGTTTATGATAGACCCAATTTGTACTATTCCGTTCTATTTAATTTATGATAGTCCTAATTTGCACATTTTCCAAGCAAAATTATTAATGATGTTCTTATTTGAATGGTAAAAGATTTGAAGCAGTTTTGTCCTATACACAGTTTGTGCTCTATAAATGCATATCACCAAACTTTATCTTTACTCCTTCCTCAGTAGAAGTAAGTGTAACTTCCATATCATTTCAATTAAAACTGGCTTAAAATACATTATTCTAATTAAGTATGAACTAACATTATATTAATCTCTGATAAAATATGGTAAAATGTGTTTTTAATAGTTAAAAATAAATACTACTTACAATTTCTTTTCAGGTATGGCAGGATGTATTATTAAAAATAGATTTTATATATTTATAAATGTACATGCTATATTGTTTATATGTACACTTGTGTCTTCTCTATCACAAAGTAGAGAATTGAGACTATTAAAATAAAAACAAAATTTTACTTATCTTTTATTTAAAAAAAACCTTCCTCTCATTTTCCAATTTTCATGCTAATAAAATTTTAATGAGGAAGAACTCATTAGAACTATTTCTTAAGCTGAGATGAAGCTTTAATACTCTTCTTTTAGTTTTATAATATGTAATTAAAAAACTTAATTTCCAGACATGCTCTTGGAACAAAGAAGAAAGCATCTTCACTACAGTCTACATTTTCCACATTCAGGGAATTCTACAGGAGCCAACAGTCATTGTAATGATCCTGCAATATGATAAGATTCTAAACTATTGATATTGTTGCAATATGATAAGATTCTAAACTATTGATATTGTTATTGTTTAGAAAATGTTTTAACTGCTTCAAATAACTTAGCAGAGCTAAGTGTATAAAGCTTGCATTCTGTTTATCAATATAAACTGTATATGTGTGTTGTGTGCTCAGTCTTCAGTCATGTCTGATTCTTTGTGACCCCATGGACTGTAGTCTGCCAGGCTCCTCTGTCCAGGGGATTTTAAAGGCAGGAATAGGGGAGTGGGTTGCCATTTCCTTCTCCAGATGATCTTCCTGACCCAGGGTTCAAACCCACATCTCTTATGTCTCCTGAATTGTCAGGTGGTTCTTTACCACTAGCGCCACCTCAGAAGCCCTGGATATAACATTACAAAAATAGTTTCAAATAGTGAGATTTGACTAATCTTATTGTCATCTACTCATTTAAAGTGTTTCCACTTATATCTGTGAAAGACTGAGGAAATTTCTTATTTTACATTTTTATACATATATATAACTTAAATGGGGCTTTTCTGGTGGCTCAGTGGAAAAGAATCTGCCTACAGTGTAATGAGATGCAGGTTTGATCCCTGAGTGGGGAAAATCCCCTGGAGGAGGGCATGGCAACACACTCCAGTGTTCCTGCTTGGAGAGTTTCCTGGACAGAGGAGCCTGGTGGGCTACGGCTCATGGGGTCTCAATGAGTCAGTACAACTGAAGTGACTAAGTTTGCATGCATGTAACTAATAGAGAAAAGGAAAAAAAAAAGTATTAATGTGTATTTTCTAATTTCTTTGCTGATAAAACATACCCAGAAAAATCAATCACTGTGATCTTTAAAAGATAGGTAAATTCCTTATATATTAACATAGACATCTTTGCATAAATTTTAAAAATGAAAAGTGTTTATTTCAAAGGATGGTGATGTATAATAATTCCATATTAATAGCATTATAATTGTGTGTTATTGGAAATATGTATGTATATTTTCATTGATTGCATCACACCTCAATTGCATCAAATAGCCACTGTAATTTCCATATTTAGATACATCATAACTAATAAAGTATTAAATATTGACAGATGTAAGATAACTAATTTTGATATACAATATGTACAACACAAAGCATACAAATATATAAACTTACCAATACAGGTAGGTAAGGAATCATTCCATTGGGCCAAAGAATTCGGCACTGTATCACACCTAATTGCAATGGATCCATGGAGAATATATCCTGGGTTACATTCAAAAAGAACCAATGAACCAACTGCAAATTCATTGCCAATCCTTCTTCCAAACCTTGGTTCAGGCACAGAACTGCATTGTGTGGAACTTGTTCTAGGAACAGCTGCGTACAAATAATTGTGGATTTTAATTTCATGTTTGGTAGAGAAATACAGGTTTCAAAATGTGACTATACAAACATTTCAAAGAAATGTTTACTAACTCGAACTTTAGCTAACAATTTGAACATATTTATAAAAGTTTAAAATTTCATACATGATGAAATGAATACATTCAAAATGAATAAATATTGCTATTGTCATTAAGATTTTTTATTTAAAAACATTTTATTTTGGATTCTTTAAACAACATCAGTTACTTTCTGTTTTTTGTTTTACCATACCTTTATCAATATAACAATGTAGCTTGAGCAAAGATATTTCAATTTAAGGAATGGTAACAGAAAATTTTTTTTTTCTTTTTAAATTGGAATGCCAAGCATACAAAAAGCAGATGTCAGGTTATGTAAAGCAATGTCAATTTTTTTTTAACACTATTTGCTCCCTAAAAACACAGATTTTAAAAAAGCAAAAACAACACTTGATTAATTTCACAGCATAAACTTAGTTCTTCAAAACATGTTTGTTATTGATGAAGATAATAACTATGTTCAGGCTAAGCAGAACAGAAGTCAGACAGATTAACAACAATAGAAGCTTTAATTTAATAATCATACAATACCAAATTTAAAATTCCTTTTAAGTATGTTCTTCAATTGTGACATTTTTAAAGATAGAATGATAACAGGATGTTTTTTCTTTTTAAAACACATACAGATGGGATTAAGGAGTTTGACAATAGTCCAAAAAATGATAAGATGAATTCCAAATAGATAGATTCCTCTTATGTCACTTGAGTGAAAATAATTTCATTTGTTAGAGTGCCTTTTAAAAATCATAATACCACGCATTGTTACAGAGGGACTGTTATTAAGAATGAAACAGTGTGATATTATAGCCAATATTATAATTAGAAAAAGAGGGTTTAATAAGAATATCAAATCACAAATGTTTATAAATTTATTTGGAATGAAGTTCAAGATACATTTGAGAATAACTACATTGAACATATATAATTCAAACAAAATATTCAGATGATAGCTCTTAATTTAGTTTTATATAATGTGGAAGTTTGTCTATTATAAGTGACAAAAAACTATGTAAACTGACTTTGAATTGCACAAAAGTCATGAAGAAAGTCTGAATTCTAAGAGAATGAGAAACTGCAATTTTAGAATGGAGTAATGATTTCCTTGGCATGTCTAAGTGCATCAGCACAGAAAGCTTGAACATTCTTAGAGTGCTAGACTATAAGGAAACAGAATATGTAGAGTGAAGCATTGTCAAAAAAAAAAGATGTTTTGAAAACAGTATGTTAAAAACAAGGAAAAGCATGCAGTTTGCTTGAGAATGATGATGGAAGCAATAGATTTTTTTTTTTTTTTTTTTTTTACTTTGGTCAAAGTAATAATGCTTTAATAATGGGGAAGGGGAAAAGACAAAACAATTTTTTTTTAAAGCACACAACTTTTATCTGTCCTATATGGTTATGAGGCTCTCATCATTCAACAACTCTGAACATAGCATGGAAACTGATTACATTCCTTAGTGTGTTTCTATGCTACAGGGTCACTTACCTTGATAAACAAAGTGAAATCCCTTAGCTGTTATTGGTCCAACTGAAGTAAATCGAATTGTGATCTGATTACCTGAACTCAGTGGAAGTGATTCTCCTACTCAACAAAACAAACACTAAGATATCATAAATAATTTCATTCAGTAAACCTAACAAATTACACTAATTTACACTGTCATTTGAAAACATCAATCTATGCTCTATTAAATTACTTTAATATATTCTACCACTAACAATATATTATTTTGGGTTCAGCTTCAATTGCAACCTTTTCTTTTTTTTACTGGAAGGCTTTTAGTACATTTTGATAATATTGCCTCATTCTTAAAGAATCTTTAAATATTACATCAAACACCATGGACAAAGTGACCAAATACTATATTTACTTGATTATGATCCCAGAAAATGGTTATATTTTTATCAAGAGTCTGAATTACTGTTGCGTTTCTATTCTTTTTTTAAAAAAGTAATGACTTTATGTTCAGTTTACTTTATTTCTAATATGGATGATATAAATCTCAACTTTCACTACATTACCAATCAAAGTCAGTCTTTTATCAATAACTGATGCATGGCAGTTCTAGTAAAGGATACCTGAATGGGATCCTGAGAGGGAAGATAACAGAGAAGATTGCTGAGTTGGCCCATCATACACCTCAACAACATCGTGGAGTGATGTCTGGAAAAATACAAACTGGCCAAACACCACTGATCAACAGGAACCAGGAGAAGCAAACAAATCACCAATCATCCAAAAATGAAAACGAAAAACAAACAAACAAAAAAAAATAGAAAGAGGAGGAGAGAGAGAACAAAGTATTACAATATAATAGTCATCTTTCTTTTTTCTATCTTTAAAAGAGGATGTGTGCCAATTGGTTGATATGCCTAACACATATACTTCAGGTCATAAAAGTAATGAACATGACCTAAATGCAATAAAATGTTAAGAAGACTGTTTTTAAAGTAAATTAAATGGGTATAACATTTAATTTAGCTCAGAAATCATAAGGTTGGTAATTAATAATGTATAACAACTACTTTTTAATGTTTCCATTGGTAGTTTGATTGTTTTCACTTTGTGACTCTCTTCTCTTTTTCTAATTTTTTTCCCCTCTTTTAGATGACATAGACAAAGTTTTAGTTTAGGGGATTCAGTTTAGGTTGCTTTTAAAATGCTATTCCATTATAAGTAATAGTGTTTAGAAACATATAGCAAGATACTTCTAAGGTACAGTGTTTAATCCACATTCTGAATTGAAAATGATCCCTAACCATTTATTGTTATTCTTCTACTAAAATAAGGACATATTATTTATCATTTCTAAGAAATTAAGATATTTTAATTTTAATTAAGATATACAATTTTACCAAATTATTGCTTTTTCATGGTAAGTACAGATCTGACACACTTACCAACAGTTTTATATATGCCTCCTTTTAACTTCATTTTGTACTTTTCCTTTAATAATATATTAACTTTACATGCAGAAACTACTCAAACTATAACTTAAAAGAAGGAACCTGTTACAGAGAAGAAATCAACTAGTGTTTTATGTTTTAAAAAAGTGAAATAGGTAATAAAATTCATCCTTAAAACATTTCATTGAATAGAAAAATTGTGGGGTCTAAAAGAGTATGATTTTTTTAACATTTAATAATGTAAAAGCAAGGCAGCTTTTATAAATTCAAAATCATATATTGTAATTAAACTTACATTGAACAAATACTTATAAAGTTCTTCATATTTTACCCCTTAAATCAAGATTATGGTTATCCTACAGTGGTCATATGAATACAGGTTTATTCATTTGAAACATACTGAGTTTTGCATATGAACCCACACACATGATACTGTAAACAAAGCTACATGTATTTATTTTTGGCCTGCTAAAATAAGCTGGTGATCTCAGTCCAGTTCTTTGTGGGGTAAAATAAAATAAGCACAGATTGAGTGTTGTTACCATAGGATAATTCCTGAACTGTAGAGGGCTGAATTTCAAAAGTGATCCTCCTTAAAACACTATTTCGATGTCATGGAAACAAGTTTATGTTTCTATCAAATCACATACATGTAGCCAATTATTTTAATGGTTTACAACTCTTATGAAAAAATTTCAGTTCAGATCTTTTTTAAAAATCCATATTTGAGTCTACCAAATCCAAAGCTATTTCAAAATTACTCCTAAAAATATTAAGAAAGTTTTTGTTTTCTGTTTTTGCATTTGTTTAGATTGATGTTTGAATGATCTAATTTCAAATGTGTCTTGAAAAGTTTCTGTTAAAATGCAGATGTTGCCACTATCTTTCCAAGTGCCCCCCCATCCCCTACCCCATCAAAATCAAGGTAGCCTAATCATCAGAACTTTGCTAAGTCAAGTAGGCTGTGCAACAAGACTCTTGGCAGATAACATTCTTTCTCTGTATGTTTATGGGGGTCATTAGGGGAAAATGTCAAAATGCAACATACTTTATCTCTGTCTCCAAAATAGCTCTGTCTTTCTAAATATCTCAAATAGTCGATGGCTATGCTACTCTGAACAGGTCTGATCTCGTCTAAATATTTCAAATAATCCAAATTTCCAGGCAAACCACTACATTTACAAATAACATATAAAACAACTAACATACACAGTGATCCAAGATCCTTTTCTAAGGAAAAAGAGAAAAAAATACTCCCTCTTTTTTCCTCTTTGTAAGCTTCTTATTCTCAATTATCACTTCTTCACAGTAGACTATAGTTTTGTGTCACCTATAGATTGAGTATGTTGAGACTATGGCTTTTAATGACATAGTCAGTAATATGACATACTTACATCATATTAAGTAAAGAAAACTACTCTTTTGAGAGGTATTAGTCTGTAGTTATTGTAATTGTCTGATGAGATTGGGGAGAAATTGAGATGGGTAGGAGATGAGAGAGTTGAGTATTGAATCTTTCTTTCTTTCTTTTTTTTTTTTTTGAATTTTTCTTTATTAAACAATCAGTAAGCTACTTCTCTTGAACTGCAACCTTACTCTGCAGTAATATGGTCAATGGAAATCTTAAATTAAAAAGTTTTTACTAGGCAAAAACTTTGAGAGGGTACTGAATCATTATATGAAAGTGAAATTTTAAGGTACGTGTTGAATAAGTGTTTTGTATATGAAAACTCAAGAGCAGCTGCATAGTGATCTCATTTCCTACATAGTCTCAGGTTAACTACTGGCTTACCAAACTGATGCATTACAATTCTGAACCAAATCTCCCCTTCTCAGTCAAAAGTATCAAGAATTAAATGGCTTCCCCTCTGTTTGCCTACTCATTCAGCCTCTAAATATCTAAATTTACTTAGTTTTCATATGTTCAGATAGCTGTAGATCCTTTGATTCTAAAATGTTCTGAATAGCCAACTGTACCCTTTGCAACAACTTCCCTGGTGGGTCAGATAGCAAAGAATCTGTTGGCAATGCAGGAGACCTGGGTTTGATCCCTGGGTTGGAAAGATTCCCTTGGGGAAGGAAATGGCAACCCACTTCGGTATTCTTGCCTAGAGAATACCAAGGACAGAGCAGCCTGGCGGGCTATAGTCTATAGGATGGCAAAGAGTTGGACAAGACTGAGAAATTAACACTTTCACTTTCTTCCTTCACCCTTTGCATAGTTCAGACTAAAGTAGAAAGGAAAATGTGAAAGGTTTTAAAGTGGACCAAAAGGTAACTGGATGTTGTTTTTTTCTAGCACATCATTCTGTGTTACCTGTGTTTATGGGGACTGTGGTATAATGCAAAGGATTTTTATTATCCAATGGACAGACCAATTTTGCAAGCTTGTAAATTCATTCCAGTATTCTATTAATGTCTCTCTATCAATTCATCAACCTATTTTGTTATTTGAATTCTTTCTTGAACTGTTGTAACATTTTACTAGGTCCCTCATTAATTAATGACTTAAATACAAAATTTAACATGTTTATTTTAGATTTGTATGGAAGTCATGATTAATGTTGTTAAAAAGAAATATTTTTTAACACTGGTCTAGCATCTCATACCTCAACTTAATAGCTAGATGACCACCTTTCCCCCCTAAGGCTACAAATAAGCCCAAAAGTCTGGACTGACCATGCGTTCTGGAATGATTAGCAACTCTCTTCTTTTTCTTAGTTTCCAACAGAGAAACAGAATTCTTTGCATCTCAGCTCCAAGCTCTTCTTTCTCCATCTCTGGGGATTTCATGTAGATATCAAAAGCATTTTGCTCTCAAGCTATTAGAGTAGGTTATAAACACTAAGCACTTTCTTAAAGGAAACACCATTTTAAAGGAATTTTTCCTTCTTTATGCATAATAAATGATAAAAAACATCTTTTACTCTTTTGTTAAAAATCTATTTTTATAATATTTTATATATTACTGCAAGCTAGATAAAGGAAGACAAGGAAGCTTCAGTTCAGTTCAGTTTAGTTAAGGCAGAAATAAACATGTAAAAATAGCTACAAAGAAGCCAATGCAAATAACCTATTATTACACCTGAAACTATTTCTGAGCCTCTTAACTTCCATATATTTTACCCTAGAATACAGTTTATTAATTCATCTAATATTTATTGATTCTATTTCTATGATGTACCAGGAACTAAGTGCTGGGGTTAAAGAGAGATAGATGTAGAAAGGGTCCCTCCTTTCAGGCCTCATTAATTATATTTGTGGTCATTTTAGGTGACTCCTTATCTTTAATTGATGTATGACAAGGTGTTAAATTAACCAATTAAATTAACTATAAACCAACAAAGTTACTTTGGGTATGTCTTCCCTCACAGATCATTGATATGCTAATCATTTAATCTATTCTTCAAAGCAAGTCCTCTACTAGCAACTTATAATGGGCAACATTTGAGTCAGAGTCCCAGACTGCATTTTAAAGAAATCCATAATTTGGATTTTTAAAAATCACTTAAATAGTCCATTTAAATGACTCAAGTAGAGGAAACCTCTATCTTAGATGATGTTGGTTAGGATTCTTACCTCAACTTCAAAATTTTGTCCGAGTTCATTCATTTGCTCTCCCACAAGCAAATAAACTCAAATGGAAACCAGACATTTTGTCTATCTACTCTTGTTTGTATATAAAACAAGGTTTACTTGACATTTAATTTTTACAGTATCATATTCAACCAAGACAGACAAGCAGGGTTCTATTTACTGAGAAGGTTTACACGGTTTAAATGCTCACCAAAGTTTCAAAGATCATTTGTTTCCTATTTTCACTGAATTCTGTCCAATCCTTACTCCTATAATCATGTTCATTTAACTTTCAGGACTTTGTCTACTCTACTTAATTTAACCATTTCAAATGTAGGCCAATAAATAATGACAGAGGCCTCACTGGGATGGCAGAGAGAAACTCCTGAGCCTTTGTATGGCTTAACTATTAGAATATTCTGCACAGACCAACAGTCTCTCTTAAAACATTGTGGAAAACAGTACAGTGAGTGTTTAGG